>NW_028282822.1:0-16303 GCF_059751285.1 Brachycentrus maculatus
GTGTCTACATACATGTGAATCAGTTTCTAAGCATACATCGAATTACAATTTTATTACAATATATTTTGGAGAAATATTACAATATTTTACTGGATTCAAACGTAAAACATCAAATAAATTTCATTGCAAAAAAAAACAATTTACGAAAACAGTAATAAATGTAATAACTTATAAATAAAAAGAAAATTTGATAGAATTTAGTCAAATATCACTACAGCTGTCTAAGAGACGGTTCTTTGAATATGGCTATTGTTATTGATTCTGTACGGAATATTTATGAATATCGAGTTACTAGATATGACTGAATATTTATACGATCTTAAAATTAGTATTAGATTTACAAGAACTTAAATTTGGAGAACAGATGCTCTATCTTAAATCCTGCCACGGGTAAAGCGACATGTGTTGGACGTAAGAGCAACACACTCATACTATATGTTACTCATGGCCGACTGCGTGCTTCTTGACAGATATTGAGGCTTAGCATTTTTTATGTTTTGGAATGCATTATTGTTTCATAGGTTATTATTATTTTCATTGCTTCACAAGCACTGTAAAATGAATCATCATAGAATTGTGTGCATTAATTTTTTTATCAAATGTGGCCGGGTACAGCTAGTAGATTTATACATGTTGTCTATTATAATTTTTTAAAGCATATATAATATTAGACTAAATATCGAGTGTCGCCTAAACTTCTGTTTCAATTTCAATGAAGATTTGTGTTCAAATAATTATCTGTATTTATAGACATAAATTGCATTAAATAAGAACCTTTTATTTGATTAAAACGACCATGCGAACCTCATGAAAAAATCACGACACCAACAACTACAAAAAAAGCAATAAATGAAATATCTTCGTAAAAATTTGGATTTGTTAAAACGATTTTACTCATTAGTTATTTAAGTATTTTACCTTAAATACTCTTCATAAATGTCAGATAAATTTGACTTCAAGGAGAATTTCTTTGCATGAAGACATAAGAATGGTCTGATTCAGTGCAAGCACTTACTTGCTATTTTTTTAAAACAAAACATAGACATTAAAAGATATGGACTTCATATTCTCCACATAGGGAGCAGATATGGTTAAAGTAAAAATAGAGAAAGTAACCTGATAAAAATAATAATACATATTTGTATTATTGATGCAGTGCATTTTTTATAAATGTCTCAAGGACGCTTAATATTAACTATATATTATATAATATTATACGACGAACAACGTAATTCTAAAAAAGTGCATGTTCATCGCAGGGTATAATAATTTTATTTTTATAAATCACTGTATCGAGTGGAAAATCTTTACGGAATGATGATTGCAAATGGTTATTAAATTATAATTAATTTTTTAAGTATAAATAAATGTAGGTAAGTTAAAATTTATTGAATTTGATCTATGAAATAAATATAAACAATGTTTTCATATTAAACCTTTCGTGGACTTGGATCATTTCATTTAGGTCCCATGATTTGCGGATACCTACTTATAGGATTTTTATTATGATTAAAAGTTGTTTTTATTAAATGCTTATGCCGAATGCTGGTACATCCGACATATCGCCCACTCCTTTCAAGAACGTCATAAATAAAAAATCGTCAATTTTCAGTTGTGCATGTTTTCGGAATGCCCAGAAAATGTACTATATCCCAGCAAAAGCGGCATATTTTTAACTTAATAATTACCCTCTACAGTGCAGAAAGTGTTGTTTTTGCATTTTGAGAAAAATGTATTGTTTAACTATTTTTTAAAAATATATTAAATATTTTTCAAATGCAGAAAAAATCTTCAGGTTTTACCTAAAAAGATCTGTCGCACAGTAAAAAGTTTAATAAGTGGCTTGATATTTATTTTTAATACATTGTATTCTATATTTAAACTTTAAAAACGTTCTCCTGAAAAATCAAGTTTTTTGATTTATAACGTTCTTGAAAGGAGTGAGCGATATTTCATTCTCGATTAGATTTAGACATTTAAGTTGTCCGAAATACCTTAAAAGTCCGTTGATTAAGGATACGTTTTGAGGGTATCAATTAACTCCCGCAATCATTTCGTGTATTTGAATTTAGTCAACAAAAAACGAACAGTCCAGTTCGCGATGAAATATCACCATTCTTCGAATACCAAATACGCTAAGACAAAACCAACGCATTGTAAATCATAAGTCTCGGTCCAGTGAAGGCCGATAATTAAAAATAAAACGATTTTCAAAACAAAACCAGAAGAGCGGTTCTTAAATAAGAACCGCGATCATAAAACATCAGTATTGTCCCATATCCTCCCATAAGAGATACATCATTACAGGTCGCTAAAGGAGAACGCCAGAACACGCCTCGTGTGGGAGAGAAGAATGTCGACTCGAGGAAAACTCTATACCTCCATACTCTGTGGGTCCCTTTATGCTCGACTCTTGCATTAGCATAGTTACGAATTTCCAATAATTTCTCAAACATTACTTTGCGATCAGACATCCATTTCTGATTCACCATATATGATAAATACGAGTAATCTACATAAAATGTTGAAACATCTGTACCAAGAGGATTTAAATATTCAGTTATTTTACTTCATAAAATTTTCATAAAGTTTTCCTAAACGACCTAAAGTTTTCAATAAATTTAATATTGATAGAACAGAAATAATTGATAAAATTAATCACAAATATGAGTAGGTACACGATCCTTTTCAGAATCGGTAATGTCATGAACATATAATGTTGTTGCATTTGTGCCTTAAATTATTGTGTCAATATATACAACCTTGATATATGTTTAACTGACCTGTTCTTCTCGATATTAATTTTTATATTTAAGAAAATGTAAAGCAGGACACTTAATAAAAATAAAAACAATCTTATCAAATAATATTCCTTTTTTAACCTTAATTTTTAATAAAGTAAGCTCTCCAAAAAGCTTCGGGGAAAAATATAAAATAAAATTAGAACCCATCTACTGCAAAATATTCTAAACGAAGTGTGTTCTAAAGAGAGTTGAGAGGTTAATTGGAATTATAATATATATTTGTGTATATAAATACATTTTAAGAAACTGCATTACTTTTCTTTTTGACGCTTATTCGCACTCAAATAGTGTATGGGACATTTCATCAGATCGACATGGTACTAACGTAATCGTTAGTTACGTAGAAACTACAATTTTTATTAGTATGGATTTGAAATTTATTTTATGGTATACAGGTAGGTAAGAAAAAGGAAGAAGAACATTACAAGTATAAGGAAAAAAATGGAGGTGAAATAGCAGATAGGAAAACGGAGAGATGAAATTAATACCAGAGTACTCGAGGCTGCATACCCGTACTCATACTAGCATGGGTGACATGGAAGATTTGTATGAGTCCCTTAAGAAAAATATAATCAACATTTTGAGTGTGTCCAAATACTTGTTCACAAAATCTGGATTATCTCCCAATTACAGGAGTTATTTTCATATTATTTTTTGTGCAGAATTGGTGAATGTTACACGTGTGTAAAGTGATCACTTAAACCAGCCTATGACGGTCGTTAGCCCCGTAAATGCCCAGACTTCCATATTCTTCTTCATCTTTGATGAGATGTCAAAAAAATAATATAAAAATATAACCCATAAAATACAGTATTACAGCAAATCGTTTTTAATATAACTTAATAAATTCAAATGGCATCTATAAATTAAATCTGCCGAGAGTGGCGAGGCTTACTCATCAGGTAAGGTCTAGCAAAATATTAATTATAAATTATATTGTTTTTAATTATCCTTTTTTTTAGTATCCCTCGTGTAGAGTAATAGCGCCGGCGGCTCCGCTCGGCCGGCCCGGGCAGGGGCGGGACCGGCCCCCAGACAATGGGGCCCCTCCCCGCGGCTCGGGGGGACCCTTTGACAAAGTGCAGCAAAAAATATGCAAATATGATGAGAACAAAGGCCGAGTTCTGGGACTGATGCAACATTACACGAGATGCGGAGGAGAACGAGCGCCGATATATATTATTTATATCCGATTAATTTCATCGGGAGAATTTATCACTTGTAAAGTCTTAAATGTTCGGGCGGCATAACAACACTGACATTTATTGACGACACAAACGTATATCATTTTATTTTATTTTTCTTATGATATTGGATATTTACAGATCAGTTCAATGAGATTGCGGCATTTAATTAGAATACGTGTCCAGAATATCTGAAATCAGTGTTTATTTCTTCTTCAAACCCTCATCCGTACCCGATGGTGCATAGGGCACTGCATCATGAAGGAAAGGTGATCAACCCTCCGCTTCAGGTACCAGTCCAGGGCAATATTGAATAAATATTAGAGTAAAAAAATCCCTTGTACTTATTTGACCCTCCCCCTAGGAATCGAACCCGGGACCTCCAGTACGGTATCCAAGCGAGCTGATTATTACACTACGGAGGCATATAAAGACGAAAAAAATATACACAAATCAGCTAACGGCCTACTGCTTCAATCAACCATAACTAAAAAAAAACTAAAAACGGATTTGTTACACAAAATCATGTCTTAAATTTTTACCCTAAATTGAATCACTGATCTTTAAAACAGTTATATGTAGTATTTTACAAAAAAGGGGATCTATTAATTATCGGAAAATATTGCTGTTTTCATAAATTTTTATTCAATACATAAAGATCATTATTCATGGGATCATCCTTTTTTTAGAGAATTAAAACATATAAAAAATGACAATAATTACGTTAACGACGTCAGATATCAATACAGGAATGCTTGGAACATGTATGGTAATTGGTAATACAATATGATCTCCTACAAATAAATAATAAATATAGTCTTTTAATCATTAACTTTCCCATCAAACAGCAAAACATCGTATAAAGCTATAAAATATGACTTAAACCTTAAAAATAAAAATAAAATATTGATTTTTTTAGTATGGAACAGCACCCACAACCACAAAATAAGTTATTATAATTTTTTTAAATATCATTTAGTACGATATCTACAAAATTTTGATATTTTTTATATCTCATTTTATACTTGAGATATAGTATATTCAATATATTAGAGTATATTCAACTATGAAGTTCCAATTTCTTCAGGAAAACATACAATATTTCATGATTTTATATAATTATTAATAAATCGTTGTAATATAAATAAATGCACGACTGGAAAGACACGACTTAAATATTTAACAAATAGTTTTCTTGGTGCAGGTAACTGAATTTTATTATTATTTTATTATAAATAGTAGGAATAGGTACAGTAAACATAAATTATAGAATCAGTTATAATTATGCAAAGGTATACCATCTGGCAGTAATCGTCATCCTTAAGTTCGTAAGTAAAAATCTTTTAGTTAGTAAAAAAATCGCTGGAATCATCGTGTAATTTTTTGTAAGCAATATAGATGAGAATTTATAAAAAAAACGAACCAAGTAAGAATCGCAGTTAAAATCGAAATTATTGCCATTTTTTGTCCTATATTTCAGGTATAAAGGTAGGTAATTTAAGTAGATATTATTAGTGCGGTCCTTTTCAAAGAAGATCGGTAACATACTGTTGCCATCTATCCTCGGAAGGTACAACTTGTCAAACACATGTTCTTGTTTGTTTCATAAATGTTGTTTACTTTGTCGAGCCGCTTTGCTATTTAGAAATTGAAATATTGGCTATTATTGTTCTAACCGTATGTCGAGAGATAGTTTGAAGGTAAGGAAAGGGACCTAATTATGTAGAAATTATTACATTTTTTACGATATGGTTTTAATTGACTTAAATACCAAAATTACCATATGAAAAAGTTATGAGGAAGCATAAAAAGTCATTTTAAATACTAATTATAAAAACATAGTATTTTTGAATCTTAAAATATTTTTTTTATTTTCTTTTTAGGTGTATAGTGTTTGATTTAAATAAGAAATTAACGTTTATGTTTAAGTACATAAGTACATACTTATTTTTTTACAATAAGCTTGACTGGAAAAAATAGTGAAAGGTAGGGTAAGATTCAAATAAAAAATATAAACAAAATAAACTTTATAAAATTGAACAACTTCGTTTTAACCACTTTTTTATTATAAGTACACTTTAACCAACCGGTTTCGACAAGAACCTTGTCATCATCAGGGAACCGGTAGGTTAAAGTGTACTAATAATAAAAAGTGGTTAAAACAAAGTTGTTTCATTTTATAATGTTTATAAAATGTGCCACAAAGTATCTGCAAAAATATTCAAGAAATAAATAAAATAATTGATATGTGCAGGTTTCACAACTTCAATGATTTTTATTTAGTCTTTAGGGACTCGAATACCTTAGCAGTAGCTCAGACAAGATTACCCAAGCACGAATATGTAAACCCTTAACTACTAAACCTAATATTCTAACTCAACTTCCTTTCCAATACAGCAATAAAGTCTCCGAGTACTTTGACTCAATCTACCTGTATACCTTAAAATAAAAATTCCACTGCTAAGTCCAAAAGTAGCGTATGACTAATATGAGTGCTGATAGAGGCCAGAAGAAGGGTTTTTATGAAGTAATACTGAACCACATATTTTCATCATCTCAAAAAATAATCGTAAATTCACAACGTATCGTTTTCCAGTTTAGTCAGCTCACGATTTTATGAACCAGATCACAAAGTAACTTTTGGCAGTGTTTTGTTGTGAGAACAGTAAAGTTCATATTGATTAATATTTATGGTTTAATATATTAACCTTTCCGAGAATTCTTCCTACCGACAATATTCGCGTACAAAAGAAATTTTATGACAAGAAAAACTTTATAATAAACAAATCATAATTTAATACACCGCTGAAATTTTATTAGACAGATAAACACTACATTGTTTTCAGCTCCATAATAAATAATTAAAACCCTTCGGGGTATTTACATACTTCTCCGAAATGTTAAATGTTTATTTATTGCCACAAAGGTTTGACATTGTGAGTTCACCTTAGAGATTAGTTATTTGAAAATGAAAACTTGTGCTGAAAGGTCCTCCAAAACTCCAAACCGTTCATTACTTGTATTTATTTGAGGCTTATTACTTTAATAACTGAATAAGTAATATATTTTTTAACAATTAAAATAATTTTAATTTATTATTGGGGTGACTCAAGTATTTATTGATTTATTTTGTTCTTCTCCTTCTTTTTCTTCTTCAGCCATCTCTCCAATACTGGATTTAGACCTTAACCATATTTATTAATGCTTCTCTTACTTTTAACGGAGTCCTAGTTCCAACCCTAATGTATGGAGTTGGCAAAAAATGAAAATGGACGGAATGTAGTCAAAATGAGATTCTTCAGACGAATGTGGGGCAAACGATATATGATAAATATTCGAATAGTGAATTAAGAAAAGAATGCAAAGCTTATTACAATAAGCATTATCGATATAATTAAGAAAGGTGTGTTGAGATGGTTTGGGCAAGTGGAACGAATGGGTGAGAAATAACGGTAAAAAAATTATGGGGCGCATGTAGTAAGAAAAAGGAGCAGAATAAGACCGAGTAAAACTTGGCATGATTAAAAATATCAAATACTTGAATGCGGTCGGGTCAGGATTCCAAATAATCGGTGGGTATGTATTAGCAGACGTATGAATGAGAAAGAGGCAAAGAATATTTACGAAGACAGAAAGGTATGGCGTTATATTCTCTCTGCCTACCTTTGCGGAGAAGCGGTGTGATAGTTTTAAGTGTATTTCACATATATGATTTTTTTTAATAAAGAAAATTGCTTTCTTTTTTCGGAATGTTTCGAATCTTAAATCAATCCATCGGTTTAGTATAAAGCCCTTGTTGAAGAAATAGTAGCTGGGTTTTACTAATGCACGAGCTCCACTTTACAGGCCGAACCATAATGCGTCTCGGAGTGTTTGATAAACCATATTCTTCTTCGGTCGGGCAGACCAAATATCGAAGGTTACAAAATGTACTCTCGAAGTCCGTAAATAATTTAGCGAAGACATCGACTGCGGTCCATCGGTGTTAATATTTAATCGAGATTAGGCGCTCCGGGAGAGGGTTCTAAATCAAATACTGGCAGAAAGAATTATTCGCAGCGCGGCACTTAAACTTCACTTTCGCTTGATTAGATATCCCTCGCAATATGTACCCGACGCTAGATTGCGGCTACCGGGCACAAGAAACTAGATACTACATTACAAATACCATTAAAGATTAAGGCAAAGGGAACGTTACCCTAAGAATTTCAAAGGAAAACATCTGGTGGATATACGTTGTGTTATATTTTATAACAGTCTGTTGAACCGTAATATTCGACCTAAAGGGATTCGCGTGAATTCTTGACGGCTTGTATATCTCATAAGCTTATACGAGTGCGGGTATGCATTCCGGTTTACCATAGCCATTATTGATAAGAATGATGATGGCCAATTTATATTATTGCTTTTCTCTTTTTCCAACATATATTTTCACCTCAATTTATTTTACTGTAGGAAACATGAGCATAACTGATTGTGTAGATCATTCCTTAGGTTTATCTTAGTCATCAGGACTGATCCCCATGCTTTAAAATGGTTGACAATCGAGTTAACACCACTTCAATCCGATGTGTCCTGTAAATAGGAGTCAACGATATGAATAATATTAAAATTTTCGTCAACGAAAAATGAAGAATCAATTTAATTTTTTGAATGAAATAAATGTAAGTGATAGTATTTCGTGATATTTTACTGTACTGCGAGGAAACATTAAATATTTTTTTTACAAGCCAAATTATCCTTTACATAAAATTAACAATAATTTGAGAAACTATCAATTTGCTTACGACACCAATTATCTGATACTAAAAGGAACGCTTGAAGTAAGTTACATTGTACTTATGACCGCTTGTGAAGTTAAAATGTATTGATTTGTAATTTTGTGAGGAATAACCATATGATTGATTGATGTAAAAATGTTAATTTATAATGCAATTATAACTGCAATATATATACATTGTAATGTACATTGCAGTTTTCGTACACATAAATATAATTTATGTGCATCTACGCACATGCTTTTTGTTTCAATCTTGTTATCATACTTCTTTCTGATAGTCCTTAAGTTAATTTTTATTCACGGAGGATAAAGAAAAGTTAGTTAACTTTGGAAAAGAACAAACTTTTCAAAAGCGATTCATTATTATAACCCTTCTATGACCTAATTCATTATTTAAATTTATTGACGCCATCTACAAAGTTTACAAAGGCTTATTTCAAATCAAATTCACGATAGCTGTTTGTGCTAACTAGATCAATACTTATTTTTAGATCCATTTTCTTAACTTGATTAATATATTAAGGGTTTAACAAATTTTGGCACATGCGCGGATGAATTTGTGAAAATGAAAAATAATGTTTTAACTGTAGTTTTGTTATACAGTTAAAACATTATTTTTCATTTAAATTTAACTGCGATATTGTGTAACCAACTGTGTGTATTGTAAAAATATTTATCTACCCCGAGGTTATTTCAGGGTTTCCTTTTCGATAATCTAGTATACGGTTATTGGAGTATTCGCTATGTAATGAAGGAAGCGGGCGATTTCCGGATATTTCATTTTTGTATTCTAAATTAACTGAAATAGTTGAGCTTTATAGCAAAACAAAATCTTGGCGAGTACGAAAGTTTTTCAATTAAAAAACATTTTCTCGACTCGCTTTTAGTTATTAGTTATATGCGAGACTTCGAACTGAGCTAACTTTCAATTGAAAGCACTCGATTTTAATTAGAGCTCATAATTTATATTACTACTCTAAACTTTATAGGATTACGGCTCACAAAGCTTGACCAACTGCGCTAAATATATAAACATGTATGTAAATTATATACATACTTATAATGAATAACATAAGGGAATAAGCAAATTGGTATTAATAACTTTAGTCCTTCGTTTATTGCAAAAGGTCACAAGAGAATACAAAGCATTTTATTTTGCTTATTACATCAACATGAAACAAAATATAGTATTCCTTTAATATTATTAAACCTTCCCCACGTAAATCTAGAGGCATAAAAACGGAAACATTTTTATGTAAGTCGATAAAATTTAATAACCTCTAATGTAAAAACAAAAAACAAACTCATACCTAATAATTATCATAAAAACGTCGTTAAAACACAGATGGCAAAGATGACTGAATATTACAGAACCCCCCAAAAACAATACAATATAAAAAATACAAGTTTAAAAGGATTTTACTTTGAGGGGTGGAGTCGTCTGAACGGTTTTGGGGAGGGTCTGACAATAATCATTTCAGTTTGGGATCTGAGCTAATAACAGCAAAAAGGCAATTCTCGTAGGTAGACAGTGCCTCCTCGTATTCAAAAAGGTTGAAGGAATGTTGAATTCTCAACGATTTGTAAATGGTTAGCAAATAAAAATACCCAGGCACATTTTTTCTTTGTTTTTAATTACTACTTCCTTAGAAAATAATTTTGTTATCAAACGGAAAAATATACTTCTCCAGCGTAACCCCATGTATCACCGTGTGTCTCATTATTGAGATGTTCGAGTTTGGGAAATGATTCTCTGGTGTCCGTAGTGGAGTAGCCACCAGACACGAGCATGAACCACCCCGGAGATCAGTTCACAATGTGCGTCAAGAGATGAGAGATTTGTATTGTTTTTCTGAGTTCTCGGCAGGTACCGCAGCCGTTCTGCCAAATTGTTCTTATCTATGCGGCAATTAGTCACACGTAATGAAGTACGGAGCCGTTCCGGCTATCTCCTTAGCCGGGAAGATAAATCACAAGTTCGGGAGAGGGAGATTCCGGAACTTAATGCCCGCTTTATTTTCTCAGCAAACAGACTGCAAAGTTAATTTACGTTCATCTCAGGGAATGCTCATAACTCTACTCATGCTGAAGGGATAACTAGTTTCTTAGATTTATAAGTTTTAAACTTATTTCCCCTCTTTATATGAACACGAGACATCTGTTTTTATGGAGATCATTCAAAAGAGCTTTAATCCGTTTATAGATATACTTATTTGTGTAGGAATTTTTGTGACGAAAATCAAAACGAAGTTGGATTGTTTTTATTTATTTAATTTTGATAATACTTTGCGATGCGCATTTGTTTTTTTTTAATCTCCCGTACGTTTATTTGCTTGAACGATTAAACCATAATTATCCGCTCAATTAATTTGACATAAATTTACTTTGGTAATCAATAAATAATTAAGTTTTGATTTAGAATAATTTAGAATTGAAACTCTAGAGCATTAAGGAGTACCTGATGTTTGAATAGTTAGTGTAGGCGCTGCGCTATCTTGTATTTGATTTATCATCTGGTGCACCGGTATTAAACGATCCTAGAGCCGTGGGAGATATTTATAGACTTAATTTAGTAATTCGCCTTAGTAAATTATTTAGTTTTATAGACCTCTGTCGAATAAAGACACTAAACAGAACAACGTCGTTTATTTTGTACGATACTTGAGGTATAAGAACCACGCTGATTGGATTGAGAAGTCAATAAAACGATTGGCGGAGCGGTTTGAATCAATCCGTTTATTGACTGATGTCTTAATGAGATTTAATTATTTTGAGACTTCTCTTTTGTTAGCAAAATTAAGTTTTATGTTTAAGGATTAAAATCGTTTTAAATTTTAATAGACCCTTGTTCATATTTTATTACTATGTGTTTTTTGGGTATTATTTGCGCTACGCATATATCATGCTGAGTCAGTCAATTTATCAAAATAATTACCTGCTCTGATTTTCTGCGAACCGTTTGTGAGTGTTTTGCAAATTTTGATTTTTTTAAAAGAGTTTAAATTGATTGCTTCATTTAATATTTATTTTGGTTTCCTTAAATATTTAATAAAACATATGAATCACTGTATGAAGAGTTGGTTGTTGCGGGGCGCAGGTTACACGGAACAGGGGAACAGGGGAACAGGTAGTGATGTGGTGTCATTCAGCAACAGTAACCGGTTGCGAATTGGAAGTGTTCCCGCACTACTCAAACAATGTGATTTATTTTAACAGAGCCAAAACTCGTTTCATGGCCGCTTTCGTGGCAGATCATGTCCAGGAATATTTATTTTACGAATTTATACACATAAAAGTAATCATTAAAAAGTTATGGGTAATCAAATTGGTCGATAAAAAGAATGCGCAAAGAAGTACATAACGATGATTAAGAGTTTCACCCATAAGAATTGTGATTATAGTTACCTATGAACAAACAGTATTTAAATATTTTCAACCGCTATTGAGTAAAAACTAACACATACAATAAGTTAATTTTTTTAAATACTTTCCCATGAATCAAAAAAATTAATTAACACACTGAAATACTGTCTAATTAACTTATTAAATAATTCACTTTGTTACGAGTACACACTTATAGTTATTTTTTTGTCCGTTTAGTCAAAAGATCGCAATGTATGTTTTATACAATACTATTTATTACAATAGGGTACAAACATGTTAGAAGCAAAAACAAACTTTCGATCCAAAGAGGGCCGATAAAACGATATTCTTCCTCATAGATGAAAAAAATGAGAAGAGCACTCAGTTAGATTGAGGAAAAAAATATTTACTAACAATGACGGAACGCTAAAATATTTACCAAAGGAAGTTAAATATAAAATCATACTTATACACAATTATAAAACCAGATATGCTTAAAGGATAAGATTACATTTAAAAATTAAATTAAATTATAAAATAAAACACGTTTTTATTACGGTTTTGATAATGTTACAAAAAACTAAAATATAACAATTTAATTTAATAACTAAGCATTTCTACCTAAAAAATATTTTAATCCATTATAATATTCTAATTACATTATGACTCTCCAAAAGAGTGACTTGGCTCTTGTACTAGAACTTCGAGAGAGAAGATGTACATATATACATTTATTTGTATCTTCTCTCTCGAATTTAGAGATGACGGAAAGAATTATATGAAGTTTCTATTACTGTAAATTCGTAAACGTAAAAGCTTATAACTACGTAAAGAATGCTGTTACAATATTACAATATAGGATTTTAAAACATAAATATCAATAATTGTTGAGTACATGTACGGTAATATTAAGTAATTGATTGAAATAATCTTCCCCAAATCATTGGAAGTATGTGTAAGTAAATACCCAAATATTGTAGTTGGAGTGCTTCGGACCGGGTTGGTTGTAAACTTACAAAATGACACATTTGGAGTCAATCTACTGTAAGATTCGTGCCTTGAATGCATAGGACGATGAATTGAAACGTTCGTGTCCTTTTCTTGTATTGTTGTTGCCTTATTGACATGTCCAGCATTAGCATGAACATGCCCTCCCATACATGCATCGTGCGGTACATTAAGATACGCTACAAGTACATTACCGTACATTGCACATACCTTGTGCTTTGTAGGTACTCATGTCGGTCGCTTAAATCTGTACCTCGACCCCTTCACACCGGATGGCCAATTTCACGAACCCATACTTCTAATCACTGTGAACGGTTTGAAAGTGTTATTCTTGATATTCATTATTGTTCATAAACTAAATAGAAAATAAAAACAAACTTGGATAACATCCTAGTAATATCAATCTAGAGTAGTGTTTTTTCCTTCCTCGCAACAAATAGTGCATAAAGCTTTGGTTTACCAGTTGGCCATTCGTGTGATGGAAAATAAAAATATGACATTGCGTAGATTTGATCAATGTATTTAACGGTTTACTAACAGTGTAACATTGAAAGAGTAAAGAAATATTTTTTATATCGATTTATTTATAGATAATCACTAGTGCAATGATTAAATGAATTTGTGAATTTATATAACTTTGTTTTTTTTTAATCCATAATATTTTTCGTAGAAAAAGGAGTGATAATAATTCGAACCACACATCAGGAAAAATCGTGAGTAACGCAAACTGATATGACTAATAACAAAGCTGTTTGCTGAGGCCAATCTAAAGTAACGCTTTAAATTCTGATCATATTTGGCCACATAATTTCCGAATCATTCAAGTGGTACTTTGTAATTCGTAACAACTATGATATCACCCCACTTGAAATGATATCCTTCGATGACAGATTTTTTAAATGTCGAGTTACAAAGTGTCCTACTGTAATAAAAAAGGTACTTTGTAAATTCCCACATATCTAGGTTAATATATGTGTATATGTATGAATAGGATTTGAATTAATACGACATAAATATAAATGTCCCTTCTTATATGTAGCTAAGTAACGAGTGTTTTTCAATTTCCTCGACCTATTTTTATCTCCTTTTTACACATATTAAACAGTTTGAAATTCGAAAAAATAAACCTTTTTAATATTCTTAAGGTTCTTGGATCGTCACATATTATATCTAATAGAGATTAAATGCTATTTGTGTGATTTTTTTATGATATCTCGCATTTGTAACAAGAATCCTAAACTTTGCGTTGAAAATATTTTAGTATATTTTCCACCAAAAAAAAAACATAAATATTTGAGAACACTACGCATTGCGATAGTTACGAGTATGCGTTTATTTCATGTAACGTCGAATGGAATGGAAAAGTTTGCAAAGAATCGCAGATTGTTGGGAAACAAACGGAACTTCGTCGGGTATTGTTATCTGAAGGGGGCTGGAGGGTTTATATTCCCAATAAAATACAAAAGGTTAACATCGGAGTTGTCTGCAACATTCTTGGCATACGATCAAAATAAATACAGTATGTAAATGGCGGAAAGTCGCTCGGTGAGGATCGTGTCCGTCCGCTAATTTGCATTCAACTCCTTCGTGATACGTGTTCTCTCGTTGCAATCATCTCTCTAAATTAAAATGTAAGAATTTCAACATACGGAATACAAATATCCATTATGCATTTCGCTCTTCGGGGAATTAGTTTATATTAGACACACGTAGTCTGTTGTCTTTCAGTTGCTGGCGTTGTCTTACGGACCTAGTATCTGCATAGAGATAATAGATAGACCCGCGAACAAACTTTCCTGGAAATCAAAATCTCACAATGAAATAAGAAAACCCTTAACAATGTACACGACCAGCAACAGATATTATATATTTGTAAGACAACATATTATCTTCTACTTTCCGATTAAATGAAAGCATAAAATTATAGCATTATATGTCATTATGAGGGAAAGAATTACTATTTTTTTGGGAAACAGATTTATCAAAATTAATGAGTAAATAAAACTTGGAGGTACAAGTAAATTTTATTTATTTTTGCATTGAATGTATGTAAATTATATTTTTAAACTAAAAGTTTCGGGATACATGCTTTGTTATCACAAAGTGCACCCTTATCCGAAAATAAATATAACAAATAGCTCAACTTAATTATATATTTTTTTTATTGGATGTTCTCCGCAGATACTTTGTGGCACATTTTATAAACTTTATAAAATTAAATAATTTAAACAATTTAACCTACCGGTAGGTTAAATTGTATTTATAAAAAAAGTGGTTAAAACTACGTTATTTAATTTTACAAAGTTTATTTATTTTATTATTAGCCAAATAGTTATATAAACTATCTCGATAATAATATATTTTATAAATACGTAAAGCTATTTTTTTTCGTTATGGTTCTGCTTCTGTCAAGCATCGATACGATCGAAAAACAGGATTTGTAATGTTTTGGTTTCTTGATTTTCCTTTAAAAACGGCGTATTTAAAATTATTTTTCATATTAAAACATTAATTATGCGATATTACTAGTGGATCAATAAAATTTTTTCCCACTTTATCTCATATTATATAATACGATCTTACTTCTGTTTTGAATTACTGAAATCATCAAATGAATCAATGGACTGTCAATAATAATTGCCGCAGCATTATTTCAACCAACATTAATTCATTGCATAATACTCTTCTAGTGGAGTTATGTCAATTGTGTGATGCAAGATTTAATGATTGATATTTTTAACAAGAATTGACCCTTCACATCCATAAAATTTACACGACGTTTGTTACTCGGTGAATGGCACCTCGTACGAGAAATAGCGTGTAAATCAATTAAATGTAGGCCATTTTCAATGTTTACATTTCTGATGTGAAAAACCTTGCCTATTTAGGATAAACTTTCATAATCAATTTACCTGCCCATGCACAGATGGTAGAGAAGTTGGGACTGATTCACTGAAAATTTGAAGTCCAATATTGATAAAATTGATAAAAATAGAAAACATACTTTTAAAATAACATTTTTTTATTAAATTAATTTATTCCAGTTTCTTCCGTTTATTCTGTAAAAGTGTTTCTAACATTAATTTGCAGACGTTCTTAAATACCTTACTTAATCCTAGCTTTTAATGTATATATATATATATATATATATATATATATATATA
>NW_028282823.1:0-21421 GCF_059751285.1 Brachycentrus maculatus
AAATGAAAGAAATCAGACATGTTCGTTAATTAATGTATAATGAGGGTTTTAACAGATATTTTTCTATTTTTCAAAAGATGTTTAAGATCAGCTATTTAATTATTTTCATTTTCCTTATTTTATATAGTATAAGTAAGTATGTACTATTTATTTTACTAAACACACTCACACGCACACAGATAAACATATACATGCACATACACACTTTTTATTTTGATCATACTAAAGTCCTAATCACATGAACCGAGGTAGTTTACTAAGGATGGTGATTCAAAAGTTTTCAAAAGTTTATTTTTACTTTTATTATTTTTCGAACTTCGGTAATAAGAATACTTACCCTCATCATATTTCCTCATGACAGGAAAGCATTTGTTCAACTAATAACATGTCCGTTCAATGGTTAAAAAAATATTTATATTTTAACTCTCAAAATATGACATAGTTCTATAAATAGCAGCAATCTATTTGATTATTATAGTTTTGTCACAATTATCCTTATTTCAAACATTTTACAATATTTCAAAAATAGCACATCTGGTGGAGGGAGAAATGTAAATCCGAGATGATTAATTTTGTGAACAAATCGCCAGTTATTAATTTTTATTACCTGTGAATTTTTCGTTTTATGGGTTAAAAGTATTTAACAAGTATTTTATCAAACGATACACACTTACCCTAAATATGAAAAGGTTTGAAGTAAATTCATTGGAAGGCAATTATTCAAATTAATTTATTCGGTTTGTAATTTTTTTTTTCATAAAATCGTTTAAAATTAACATTTAATGAAGGTAATATGAATTTGAAATACTATTTTTTTATATTCGCATTTATTATCATTTTTTAATGCAATTTTATTTTAGCTTTATACAATAAAACGAATTTGTTTGTAACCAAATTTTTTTAAATTTTATAAAATGGGCCACAAAATTTTTACGAAAAACATTGCAGAAATTATTTTTGCTACTTAATTTTAAAAAATACAATGCTTAATATCAGTCTATTCAACAGTGTGGGGTTGTTGGTTGGGAAAGTACAAGTAGTTCATTATTCATTAGTGTTATTGTTACTAATTATATATATACTCGTATATTGAAAATAATGTTTTACTTAAAGATCCGAGATGAAATTTTCAACAAATTAAAACTCATGACAGTCAAACAATTACATATATGCTGAAAATATTCTTAAATTTGTATGTAAGAATAATTCTCGTGAAATACATGTAACCACCTCATAGCGAAGCTCATAAATCACAATTAACACATTTTTTAAAGTACATACATAGGTCTATAAGATCCATAAGATAAAAATACAAAATCTATCTAATACATGCCTTTTGTAATCAAAAGAGCTTTGATTATTATGCGAATAAGATTTATTACGTGTTTCCATTATCAATAAATTAATCTAAAATATAAACTTAAATTATCTACTTATGAAAAACTGTCATTCATAAGTAGATAATGGAAGTGGGTACATAGATTTGAAAGTGATCGCATCATTCATATATCGCTCACTCCTTTCAAGAACGTCACAAATCAAAAAACTTGATTTTTCAGGAGAACGTTTTTAAAGTTCAAACATAAAATACAATGTATTAAAAATAAATATCAAGTCACTTTTTACTATGCAACAGATCTTTTTATGTAAATCCTGAATGTTTTTTCTCCATTTGAAAAATATTTAGTATATTTAAAAAAATAATTAAACAAAACCTTTTCTTCAAAATGCAAAATAACACTTCCTGCCCTGTAGCGGGTAAATATTAAGTTAAAAATATGCCGCTTTTGCTGGGATATAGTACATTTTCTGGGCATTACGAAAACATACACAACTCAAAATTTACGATTTTTTATTTATGACGTTCTTGAAAGGAGTGAGCGATATGTCGTATTTGTTTAAATAAACAATTTGCTTACATTAAAGTTAAAATATAGCCTCGGCTCGGGAAAACTCAGTAAGGGCACACTATTGAATTTTTTATATATGTAATTATGTAAATGATGAAATTTATAAATAAATAAATGTTTTTGATTAATGCTTTGAAAAAAACATGTTTTTTTTCTATTACGAGACTTTTAAATGAAACATCTTTTAGAGATTATATTTGATTCAGAATTTCAGCGACAGAGTTCAAGCGATTTACACACCAAATCGAATTTTGAAGCACGTAATAATATGATGTTCAAACGGTCACAAGTGTGACAAAGCGTAGAATTGGATGCACGGAGGCTTCAGCGCCAGTTTAACTCTCAACTAGTGGAAAAATATACGAATCCCGCATGGGGTCGTCCGCCGGTTAAACTTGACCAGAGTTTGAATAACCGGACACGAATGTGTGGCCATTATGTGACGGTCCGGATAACTGCTAAACTACTGACTACACTTGCCGGGACTGTAAACACTAAGCAGAAAGTACTTAAGTGTTGTTTTAGCTTCCATTTGCAAGACGTGGTCGCAGTATATCAAAGACTTACTTCTCGGAATAAGCAATAATCGCAAACAAGATACTATTACAAGAAAAACGAGTACCTACTTATGATTATGTTTAAACTTAAGCAAAAAAAGCTTTTAACCGAGATGAAAAATTCTTGGAAAATAGAGACATCATTATATCTATAATATTTTAAGTGTGTTCAAATAATTGTTCACGAATATGGATTGTTCCATTTTCAAGTTATTTTTATATTGAAATTTACAAAGTTGAAGGAGAATATGGATATCTGGGTATTTATAGCGCTTACAACATGTCATAGAGAATAACTCCTAAATGAAGTCACCAAGATCTATCTACAAATGGAATTGTACATCGGAACATTTTGAGTGTGACGTCACCAAGATCTATCGACAAATGGATTTGTATTTCGGAATTTTTTCGAATTTTCGAAATTGGATCATATAAACAGAACTTTCAAGAACTTGAATAGCGTGGTTGTCAATCATGGTTAGAATTGGTGAATGTTACAGGTGTGTAAAGTGATCAGTTAAACCAGCCTATGACCAGACTTTAATATTCTTCTTCATCTTTGTACAGATGTCAAAACATGATGTCGAAAATACAATATATTAATACAAATTACCCAACTTGTAGGAAGTCCAATTTTAGAGTCATTTAAAAATAGTATTATAAGAAGATAATTTGCGTACATAGCATTTATAACTATTTACTTTCCTTTATTTCTGTGAAATTTTCCATTCACCAATTAGGTGGTATCATGTTTCCATCGAAAAGAGATTTATGTTACGGTACCCACTTAAACCTGCTCCAATTATCGCTAAACTAATTGTACCATTATCAAAAGTGCCTATAATGTATTCACGATAAATGGTCGATCCTTAATTCCAAAAAGCTACAATTCCCAGAAATTTAATTCGAGACGGTGTCGTTAACCGAAACGGAACTAAAAGTTGTTCCGGTCTCCAGTTCAGCTCACCTTTACCCATTACGGACTCCGAAATGCTTCACATAATCCTGGTACCAGCAAACTTCAGTCCTTGCGAAAGCTCGAAATTATTTTTAGTGTTATTACCGACTATTATATCGAAAAGTATCCCAATATTGATAAAACCACCAATTTTGGTAAGAAATTCTAATCGAAAAAGAAGATTTTTGTGATAGCACCAAAATCAATATAACAATATTCAAATAAAATAAATTATCAGTATATAAGAAAAAAATAATTATAATAATAATTTAAATATAATGAAACAGCAATGATACAGTTTTTTCCACCTATTTGACCAGTGACTGAGTTTTGTCGTTACCGACATAATTAGATTAGTCCAATTGTATATCCAATTGTCTTAATTGTACATATCGCTCACTCCTTTCAAGACCGTCATAAATCAAAAATTAAAAATTTTCAGTTGTGCATGTTTTCGGAATCCCCGGAAAATTTACTATATCCCAGCAAAAGAGGCATATTTTTAACTTAATATTTACCCGCTACAGGGCAGAAAATGTTGTTTTTGCATTTTGAAGAAAAGGTATTGTTGAATTATTTTTTTAAATATACAAAATATTTTACAAATGGAGAAAAAACCTTTAGGTTTTACCTTAAAAGATCTGTTGCATAGTAAAAAGTTCAATAAGTAGCTTGATATTTATTTTTAATACATTGAGTTATATTTTTAAACTTTAAAAACGTTCTCCTGAAAAATCAAGTTTTTTTATTTATGACGTTCTTGAAAGGAGTGAGCGATATGTGGTCCTGACTGGTCGAATATGTTTAAATCTTTGATTTCAAACTCTTGGTTATACCCCAGATAAGAGTTTTAAAAAATAATTTGGATACGTTATTTTTTTATGTTTCACGTTTTAATTAATTTAGATGATAGGAACAAAGTGAATGTAGCACTAAAATTACTAAAACAAATTAAATCCTAATAGTGAGATCTAAACTGGTAGTACACAATGGAGTCCTTGTACCAAGTGTAATGTATGAAAGTGAAGCATAGGGTTGGTAAAAGAAGGATAAATGCAGTCATAATGCCACCTCCGTATTGTAATGGTCAGCACGCTCGGCTACCGTTCATGAGGTCCCGGGTTCGATTCCCAAGAGGGGTAAAATAAATATAAGTGATTTTTTCACTGTCATATTTATTCAATATTACCCTGGACTGGTACCAGAAGCGGAGGGCTTATCACCTACCTTCATGTGTAAACGATCAAGATAACACTGCGTTTATATGACGCAGTGCCCTATGCACCATTGGGGTGCGGATAAGGGTTTTATTATTATTTATTATTCAAAATAAATCTTTCTGACCAATGTTATCATCAATATACCAAACGATAGATGTTCGAATGGTGAATTTTTTTATGTGGTATTTTTTTCCATAAAACCTGCTATCCAAAATTGACACATTTGAAAAAAAGTAAGGTGAAAATTAACCACAGATTAAAAAATATTAATTTTTCATTCATTGTTTTAAAAATTGCTGCCCTATTTTATTAAAACAAATGGTTTTACATATCTTTGTTTACATAAGCAAATTTTATCAACAGAATTATAATAAAGCAGGCAATTTAATTTATTGATATGGCATGTCACTTCGAGGTAATATTAATGTATTTTAATTTTAATCTAACTAACTATCACGCCGCTTTTCCGCAGGGGTAGGCAGAGAGAATCGAACGCCACACTACTCTGTCTTTGCAAACATTCTTTGCCTCTTCTACATTCATGCATCTCCTCATACATACCCGACGATTATTACGACTCCTGACCCGGCCGCTTTCAAGTATTTGACATACCTGTTTGTGCCAAGTTTTCCTCGGTCTTCTTCTGCTTCTTTTTCTAATGACATTCGCCTCATAAATTTGTTTAACCGTTCTTTCATCACTCATACGTTCCACATGTCCAAACCATCTCAACACACCTTTCTAATTTTAATATGAATCTTATTTGGAAAATTCTATTTCTTTTAAAATCTAATCGTTCATAATTTCATGCCATGGAAATACCAATTTAAATGCGGATTCAACTGTCGTAGATCTTGCTGCTTGCATATGTAGGTATGTACAAATTAAGTTAGCCTTGTTTTCCATAATGTCTTGCAACTAATTTCAGATGTGATCCCGTGTAACAGACATTTGTAAGGGAAGCTGCAAGGCTTCGAGGGGAATTGCAGTCTAATATTGTGAAACGCAAACCAGACAAGGCATCCGAATGCTTGTATACGGTTTACATGTATACAGTAGATGCTATTATGTTGGGACCAATATTTATGAATAAAAATAATGAATATGTAATAATATAATAAAGAAGAATGTGTGACAAAACGATGTATGATATATGTTCGAATAGTGAAATAAGGAACGAATGCAAAGCATTATCGATAAAATTAAGAAAGGTGTGTTGAGATGGTTTGGACATGTAGAACGAATGAGTGAGGAAAAAACGGTAAAACAAATTTATGAGGTGAATGTAATTTTAAAAAGGAGCAGAGGAAGACCTTAAAAACTTGGCACGATCAAGTATGCCAAATACTTGAATGTGGTTAGGTTAGGAGTCGAAACAATCGGCGGGTATGTGTGAGTACATATGTTTCTAAATTATTGTAATTATTGGTTTGTTAGTAGGTAATTATTTTTCGGAATTTGTAAATCACATAATAGATACAAATCACTCATTCCACTCTCATAAATTAAAATTTTTTCACCGTGTTCCACAAAAAGGCCAAATTATGAATTATTTAGAAAATTTAGAAATCCAAAAAAAACTATTTAACTAACTAACTAACTAACCATCACGCCGCTTCCCCGCAGGGGTAGGCAGAGAGAATCGAACGCCACACCACTCTGTCTTTGCAAACATTCTTTGCCTCTTCTACATTCATGCATCTCCTCATACATACCCGACGATTATTACGACTCCTGACCCGGCCGCTTTCAAGTATTTGACATACCTGTTTGTGCCAAGTTTTCCTCGGTCTTCTTCTGCTTCTTTTTCTAATGACATTCGCCTCATAAATTTGTTTAACCGTTCTTTCATCACTCATACGTTCCACATGTCCAAACCATCTCAACACACCTTTCTAATTTTAATATGAATCTTATTTGGAAAATTCTATTTCTTTTAAAATCTATTGTGAAACGTGTTTTGATGCATTCCGCATTATTGTTTGATTTTGATTTCGGTGATACATAACAAAAAAATAAAAATAAATTAATAAAAAGTAAAAAATGATTATACGTCCTTACCAGTTAGGGAATTGGAAGAAAAAAATATTAGAATCATTATTACATGTAAAAAATACTAAAATATATCTTCGTTTAGTCATACATCAGGGCATACGTTATATTATGTGTATGCTCGGGATTTTGAAAGAAGATAGAAAATCATGTTTAAATATCATTATGAACGAAACACATGTTAATAGTCCTTTTATATCGGTCATAATATCACTAAATATAAAGAATTCATGTGTAAATAAGTATAATTTTCACTATGTAGATGAAGTTTTTTTCGAAACTTTATAGTCCGCAAAATAGCCCACAATACGAGACGTTATTGTTTGGATAAATTACGTATTCAACATAGCGAGGGATGGAACTTTTTAAAATTGGGAACGGCCGCCGCTGTTCGCGAATCGGGGCTGTAAAATTCACCCCTTAAACCACCCTGAAACACTACGGCGTGAAACTTAACCAATTCCGCTTCCGGTACGTTTGTTTCAAATGTTGCGATTTCCGCTATTCCTAGCTTATAAAATATTTTTCAATCAAATATTACTTCAAAAGTGCTTTTATCGTTTATTTATTCGAAAACTACATACATTAGACTACACGTATAAACATTTTATATTCACATGAATTTTAGTACATTTTTTTTATAAATTTGTTTAATGTAGTTATAATATTTTTTAAACGAATATAATTAAATTTATTTTCTGGATATTTCTACTTTTGACAGTCTTGAAATTTGTTGGGCTGTTCTATTTAATAAAGAGGCTAAGCTCTTGTGCTTGGATAGGGACTTACACTCATTGTTTATTGTTTATGCTTGTGAGTGATTACATACTCTTTTTTTATTTTTATATATTTTTAATTTTGTGCGTGTGTGTTTTAATTTTAAATTTTTATTTTATTTTAACATTTATTTTTTTATGAATAAAAGTCATTTAATAATTTTAAAAATATATATATATATATATTTTTTTATATCTGTAAGAAGGTTATTTAACTATGTATATTCATGAAAACATTAAATTGCGATAAATGTGTTAAGATGGTTTGGCATGTGAATTGAATGGGTGAAGAACGAATAGTCAAACAAGGTTCTTAGGCTGTGATTGATAATAGAAGCAGAGAGAGACCGAGGAAAACTTAGCAAGGTCAAGTATTTCAAACAAGTATTTCAAAGTCAGGTCAGAAGTCGAAATAATCGTGCGGGTAAACATACACGAGGAGATGCATGATTGTGGAAAAGGCGAATATACTTACATATATATATATATTTTTTAAAGAGAATTATTTTTGTTTTATTATTCACACAAATATTTCAATTTCATTCTATTTCTGTGAGCCTAAGCAGCTCATTATTAGAAATAGGTATCAAATTGTGATAGACGGTTTGAACCGAGAAACTCTGACTTAAGAGTCAGCGACACTAACCACGGGACCACAATCCGACACCGTTCAAGTGTTAACACGTTCTTTTCTCTCTGCTTATATCTACAAGGAAACAGTGTGATGGTTATTTTAATACAAAATTACCAAGCGAGATAAGTAAATGACTTTTTTTAGTTTTAAATAAACAAATCTTAATTCTCTTTCTTTTTATTCGTTTACTGACGTAAATTAATTCACCGTTTTTTAAATTAAATTTTATTTGAAAATAGGACATGTTTATTTAACGATATTTTCTCTATCTAAAAAGAGTAATAATAGGGTTAAACCTTTTATTAGATTGAAACCTTTTTAAACAGTCCCAAGTTAATCAAGAAAAACAAGGCTTTAGGATGTACGCTTAGTTATTTAGAAACATTAAAACCACCCTTGAAAAGAAACGAAGGGCTTTGAGTTATCAAAAGAAAATAATTTTGGGTAAATTTAGTAAAATACTTTAAAAAAGCTTATATTCAATAAAATACTTACAAATTTACATGGCTTAAAATTAAATTAAAAACAAAGTGTGCTCAATAAGTTTTTATTTTATGACGCCGTGAATTTAATACCCTAACACTGACATTTTAGCATATGATATAAAGGTTTTTCAATTTTAAATTTTATTGTAAGTAAGTGTTAAAAAAAATAAATGTCTGTTGAAATATTTTGGTTACGTGGAACAAATCAGTGAGGTAAGAACGGTATAATAAATATATGGTGCGATTATAAATGGAAATAGGAGCCGAGAAAGACCAAGGAAAACTTGTCATGATCAAGTATGTCGAAAACATGAAAGCGGTCAGGTCAAAAGTATAAATATTCGATGGATATTTCTGAGAAGAAGCATGAATGCGGAAGAGGTGAATGGAGTAAATAAGTGGTAGCTTAATACTTACTTTATGAACAGGTCATAAGCCTTGTGAATGTCCAGACTTCTATTTTGTTTGTCATTTTCTATATTGTTATCTACATCCAGACTTCTATGTTGCTGCCGACGGATGTTAGAGGCAAAAATAAAATATGGAACAAAGCCAAAATAAAGGAATTGGTGAATGATCAAGAGTTAATCTTATGAAAATTGTAAAATGTCAATATTCTTAATTTTTATCTCTTTTTTGTGTGTATATTAGGTTAAAATGGTTAAAAACAACGAAAAATATATTAAAAAAGAATTCCACCGACAAAACACAAAAGGTGGCTACAAAAAAATATTTTTAAATATATTTAAAATTGTGACTTAAATAAATGTATTCAATTTTTGTCAATAAAAAAAAATCCATATTGTGAGATGTCGAAAATGTAAAAATTACTCTGATGTGAAGAAAACCCAGATTTTTCAACAAACCATATATTTGGATACACTCAAAATGTACAATATTTATTCAGTTTGTATATCGGCATGCCTTTGAAATTAATTTATCCGAAAATTAATTAGTATGAAATAAGTATGTACAAAAGTAAGGCGCAAAATTTCATTAGGTATAACAAAAGTCCGCATTTCTTCACATTTATGAATATGTAATATGTTCTTCTATGTTCCATTGTATTTTTACATGTTTGCATACTGGGGTAAACTGAAATATTAGACACTTATGAATTTGAGCGCGGAATTGTTAAGTTACGAGATTGAACCGGAAAAATCCACTGGAAAGCTTCCAACTATATATAAGAAAGACAAGCGTATGCGTAAAATGAAGAAATTTAATGGAGTAATCCCCTTAAGAGCTTAAATAAGTGACAGCTTGTAAGACCGATCCCCTCTGCCGTAAACGTACCATACGTGCAATAGTTTTTCTTTTCAGCTCTGAATCTTCAATTATAAACGAGTAATATGGATATTTCGTTATTTTATCCACATACCCCATTTCCCTTGAAAACAAGGCATGATTAAAACTGAAAAAAAATAACTTAATTTATTTAAATATTTTATTTATTGTTTCGGCATTCATTTTGTGGTATGACATCATAAAATGTTAAATGAAAGATACTTCTTTATTTACCACTTGAGTAATGTAAACAGTTTATATTGAGACCTAAAGATGGAGACATAGCTTCCGAAACTAGTCGCCAAAAAACTTAAGATAAATAGTCTGAAAAATCATAATTGATGATCGTTTTATTGTATTTTTCGAGGTTAATAAATCCAATAAAAGTGATTTAAAATAGGTTATATTATTATTAATATGTTAATTGAACGAAGCATCTATTGTTTTAAATTTTACATGTTTATATATTTTTCCATATATTGTAATATACTTAAAATTACCAGCCTAAAATATTGTCCCTTCACTGCGTTTTTCCGTGCCGAGGGCACATTGCACAATACATTTTTACTACTTTATAGAAGATCGGCTATTTAAAGCGTTAACGACCTGTGGTTTATACCTGATCGAGTTTTTATATGTTTTATTTTTATTTTGTGAACCTTTAAAAATATAAAAAAGATAAATTAATAGAGTAGTGTAGTTCAATGGAATTTTATGTGAATGTTATGAAGATTATTTTTTGATTCGGCAATCAATTTGTGAAAATGTATATTTATTAAATTAAATGTTCCATTTACTCTAAAAATATATTGTGACACGTGTTTCAAAGCATTCACCATTATAATCAAATACCGTATGTGGAGCTAAGTCTTATTTTTAGAGTTCTGCCTTTGGGACGTTGAAGGATGGAGAGAAGTGAAAGCTGTTTATTATTACCAGTGAGAACATAGAGAAACACGTATCATAATAAAATTTTAGAAAAAGTGGTGTAAATCATGCAAAAATTAAATTAAAAATCAAATAAAGTACGGTTATTTAGCATAATTAAGTTTAAAAATGGAAGCAAATAAGCAAAACCTCGTTTGACAGTCACAACGGAGATTTGATTGAGGAAATGTAATTACGCTTCGAATTCCGTAAAATAATTAGTGATTCGACGACTGAGCACTAACAACGTACTTGTGTATGAACAGAAGGGAAGGGGAGCGAGGAGGCACGAGTGAACAAGGCGAAGAAGAAGTCAGAGAAGTGAAGAACAAAGACACCATACATAACCATTCCGTCTGGAACCATTAAAATTCCGCAAATTCCTTACAATGGGTGGTTATTATGAAGAGTTTATGATCCTTTTCTTAAGATTTCCGCGAAATATAGACCGTTACGTATTATTTCTTTATTACTGCTAATAAAAATACGCCCTGTGTGCTTAGTTATTACGCTTTTTTTGTACGGTTCGGCGCGCCTAAGTTTTTCCTTATTTCACACAAAAATGAAAATACCTTCTGAAATGGCTTTCATCTTTTAAAACTTTTTTTTATCTACATCCTATCCTTAAAGTTTACATACCGCATAACTTGCTTTGTTCTAAACCAGTTTTATTAAATTAATAAAAATAATGTTTCTTCTCGTAAAACACAGTTGTACAAGAAATACAACAATATTCTGTATATTTTCCATGCATACATAGTTTGTAACTAAAAATAACAGCTTTATAGCTATATAAGAATGTCTTACTCTGCTTTGATACAAACAAATATGTAAAACATTGATATCGTAGAAAATGTATTAAAAACAATAAAAATTTATCATAGATACCATTATTTTCGTTATTTTAAATGCAAAAAACAAGTTTTTTTTTTTACAAAGAATGATATATACTTTTTTTTAATTTTAAAAATGGTAAATCATCATTGAATACGCTGTTTTTCATTATATTTACTTACCCTAATTGATTTTTTGTGCACACAACACCAATAAATCAGTTTTCCTAACCTAACATAATTTTCCCAATTTTAATTTGAGTTTTACTTGATTAATACCACTTTTTCTTAAAATTCATTGTGAAAAGTATTTTGATGTGGAATGCATCAATATAACTGTCACAATAGATTTTAAGAAAAAGTGGTAATTACCGAGTAAAACTTTAAATAAAAATAGATAGAAATTGCTACAGAGTTACTCAATGAACGTCGTCCGAATCAATTAATAAAATAACCTTATCAAATCTAACTTCACCTGACCTAACCATACTTCATCCACCCGTCAAATTATTTTACTTGTTGTATTCTATGACGGCCTTTTGGGTAATGTTATAACACGAGTATTATATACAATATTTATGTATTTTGAAAGTAAATATCTAGCAAACAAAAAAAGTTATTTTGTTATGATTTAGTTGTTGGTTGAACTAAAATTAGCTATCTCAATTTTCAATGCCATTGAGAACTGTCAACTGAGAATGTGCGTGATTTGCAAACGTTAAACATCTAAAAATCCAAACTTCCGTAAATCATGAAAGAAGTCCAGCCATTGTCTAAAAACATGCTATTTGCTTACCACTACAAAATTGTCTCTTACTACTCATATCCATGATAAATAGTTCGTATCCATCCGTGAAGATGACAAGGTGCTTGTCAAAACTGGGTGATAAAATATAACCAAAAATGAAAGTAGTTAAAAACAAAATATGAGTTTTTTTGTTTGTTAAGATAATGCAAAATTATCAACTATTATTAAAAATAATATATCAAATATATATTTAATAATTTGAACCCCCCCTAAAAATCTACCGGGACCTCAAGTATGCTAGCTAAACATGCTAATCATTACACTACTGAGGTGATCAAGATTATATTTAAATGTATGCATTATATACACACAGATGGTCCAATTAAAAATATTGAAGTATGCCAAATTTCAAGAGTCGTTCGTTTCTTTATATATAGTCGTTCGTTTATATAAATACGAGAACATATATTATTCTGAAAGAATCAGAATTATTGATAGTTTTCAGACAACTCTCTCTTATTCTACTCTAGCAAAAGAATAAATCTACCGATTAGACCTTCTACCGGTTACTGCCAATATTTTAATTTATTACACTAAATTTTACATTGCTAACTGTAAAATTTTAAAAACAAATCCTGGCAATATGGATAAGTTAAAAATAAAGATTACAATGCAGTCCTTTAATCCAGACAATTCAATTTAATTCAATAATCAAGTTTAGAAAGCTTACTCGGAACTTAATAAAGGAAGTAGGCTCAATAAAGGAAATTCTAAGTTTGTAGTGAAATTTCTGCCAACCACTATATAATTCGGTGTATATGTAGTAATTTGTCAGCTCGGCTGGACGAATAATATTACAACTTCTTGAATTGTTTGGATTTTGTTCTGGGATAATTGTGATAGGAGAGATACCATATTATAACAATTTGGATTAAGATTTTAAGTTACAATGATTAAAGAAAACACTTCATTTTTTACCACTTGAGTTTTATTATAGACTACATGTTTCAGAAGTTAAACTTCCATCATTCAGGTCTGTATAATAACTGAAACATGTAGTCTATAATAAAACTCAAGTGGTAAAAAACGAAGTGTTTTCTTTAATCATTGTAACATGTCTTACCACAAAGTTAATGCCGAAACAATAAATAAAGATTTTAAGTATTTTAAATAGATTTGTTCTCTGAAAATTTCCAAAACAGAATGTGCCATAATTTAATGGAAAAATAAGGAGACTTTTTAAATGCTTTACAGGCTTATTGGGGATAACAGACTTTTTTTCGTTTTTTTTTTTTTTTTTCCCTAAACCACTTTATTTATTTAGTGTGAATTGTTTATATAACTTTCTCCTACCATTTGCCGTTTACTTTGCATAATACTAATTTTAAGTAGTATTACATAAAGTAAACCGTGAAGGATAACGATGTCACATTTCCATACCACAAAGTTTAATCGTGGAATCGTGCGTAAAGTTTTTTTTTAATACTTTTACTCAACATTTCTAGAAAATTTTAGTGGTTTTCTTCTTCTTCTTCTTCTTCTTCTAATAAAGAATAGATGATAATATTAATAATAATAGGGTAGAATAGTGAACGTATATAAAGTGATCGTTTAGTCAGCCTATGACAGGTTTTAATCCCTATTAATACACAGACATCCAAATTCTTCTTCATTAATGTTGAGATTTCAATAGTTATATTGCAAACTATCATTCGGAAAAATTCCATATATTTTTTCTATGAATGAAGTCATTACTAAAATTAGTATATCTTAAAAATAATGAGTAAAATCATCAATATTTTTTTACATGCCCAAAACACCGTCTCCTTAAGAATATAATATTAAATCGAAGGGAATTAATTCAGTTTTCAATTTATATTTTATGCATTAATTTTAAATCAAACACATTTTTTATCATTTTTTTATGATTTTTTGGCACTATCAAACGAATAACATTCGTTTGATAGTGCCCCAACAAGGCGAAACAATTGTCAAAATATATTTTTTTTTTGTGTTTTTGTTAGTAAAGTACAACTTAGTAGACTCAAAAAATCTGTGTTTGATATAAAATTAATACATAAATTAAAATGAAGTTCTACAAATTAAACGCCAAATCAATAAATATAATTTATATTTTACTTGGTAAATACCAGTATTTCCTAAAATCTAAAGTGACACATATTTCGATGTATTTTACATTATTTTCATACATCGATTAACCTTATATAAAAATATTTAGATATTGACACAAAATGGCGAATCAATTTATGAAATAATTCATTCAGGTCTGAAGGGGTTAAGAAAGTAGTAACATAATGCTAAATGTTATTATTTTCCTCGAATTGAAAAATGTCTTAAATTAGGCCCTAGCAGCTTCTACTTCAAAGCACGGCTATATAATACAATATGCCTTGAAAGACAGCTTCAAACGCTTGGATAAAACATGTGTTCTTTTATCAGCAGGATAATATCTTACTGGGAGTTATACGTGTTGAATATAAATGTCCCTTCAACAAAATACACGTGGATTTTATTTTCCTCCAACAGTTTCCTTTTCCGATTCTCTCTCCGGAGGGAATCTTAAATTTAATTTAAAAAATAATCGCTTTCACATCGATTTTCGGTTTAGATTTTGAAAACGTTTTTCTGAGTATCATTTGCATAACGAAATTGGATACGCTTGCACAGGTCTCATTAAATTATATAGATTATTTAACTCTCATTGGGCGGAAAACATTGTATTTGGATAATCCAATTTCTTAAATTCTTTTTCTTATGGGTTACCTGCTTTCAACATCATTTATTTTTGTATTTATAGAATTTTTTTTTCTAAAAAAACGTAAATGCATTTATTCATATATTATATATATATATATATATATATATATATATACATATGTATATATATATATATTTATATATATATATATATATATATATATATATATATATATATATATATATATATATATATATATATATATATATATATATATATATATATATATATATATATATATATATATATATATATATATATATATATATATATATATAAATATTTATAAATATATAAACAAAGGAATCATCTGTAGCTTCCGAAAATATTCGTTAAAAATATAATGTAATACTCAAGTGGTAATTTTTTTATTTATTTACATAATTAGAGTCCCACTTAAGTCACCTTGAGTGACACTCACAGTGAGTGAAGTTCTTTTTTTTATATGATTTTCATTATTTTTTAAACTCGCTCAAAAAAAACAAAAATGGTATGTGGTATACAATTTTAACAAAATTGTTTTTTTTTTAAGTTTTGATATTCATAAATTTAAAATAAAATTATTGCTTCACAAACAATAAAAAATGAAGCATATCATAGACTAAATAAAGTCGAAATTCGTAATCTCAGATGACTGTGCGTCAAGACGATCCATGACAGATGTTTGAATGGTGATGTACGGAAGAATGCAAAGCATAATGATATGAGCATTATTGAAAATATTTTTAAAAAATGTGTTTATTCGGTTTGGCATAGGAATCAAATGAGTGAATAAAGAATAGTTAAACTAATTTATGAGGCATATGCGGTTGGTATTAAAAACAGAGGAATAATCAGCGGTTATGTATGAGGAGATGCATGCATGTGGATGAGGCAAAGATTGTTTACACTCACAGATATGTGTCATTCCATTATCTTTGTCCACGAAAGCAACGTTAAGTTTTTATTTAAAGTTTTACTTAGTAAATACCACTATTTCTTAAAATCTACTGTGACACGTGTTTCGTACCGTATGTGTTTGAAAATGATGCGGAATGCATTGAAACACGTGTCATAGTAGATTTTAAGAAATGGTTGTATTTACTAAGTTAAACTTTAATTTAAAATGGATAGATTTTATCACAAAGTGACTGCCGAATCAATTAATAAAACGAAAAGTTTGTTAGTTAGCTTAAATATGTATATTTCTTGATATTTGAGTGGCTCAATCTATTAATTTTTTGTCTGAAAATGTAAAAAATTTCATAGTTTTGGGCCTTTGTAATGGTATCAAAAATCTAATTTACGCAAAAACGTTCGTATATCCGAATACTTTTTTTTTCATGACACCCTTCATTTTTAGTATTCAACCGGTTTCAAAAACATTTACTTCATTAGTTTATTGATCATTGCTAACACTCTTATTATTATTGCTTTAATGCTTTTTAATTAATGTAGGATTCAGGCGGATTTTTAAGGACGCAAAAAATATAACTATTTTGATAGAGTCAAGTTCGTAAAAATAACTTAGCAATTTCGATTTCTTGATGCTATTTTATTTTGAAAAAGAGGTGCTCAGGACGAATTTTAAATTTGCATTTATTAAAAAAGGTTCTATAATAAAAGGAAGCTTGGTCTTTCATTAAGTCAGGTTTATATTTTCATCAATTCAATGTGCTAATAAATGCAAATTCCAACCGAAAACCGCCATGACTTTTCACTTCTTATTCATCTCTACCGATGGAAATTACGCGAATATTATCGAATCGCTTCGGTATTATATAAAATTAATTAAAAATAAATATAGGGCTTTAAAGCAATCAGCTAATTTCATAAAGTTTCTCACTTCAAGGTAGCGCTGACAAGCGAAATAAATTGTTTGATTTTCTCGGGATTTTAAACAATACAAAATCTGATAATCAATACATTCAGGAGCGTTTGAAGGAATTAAGGTAAAACAAAATGGAGGTAACAATAGATGCCGTGAGTAAAAGAGGATAATAGTTAAATGGAAGACTAGATAGGTTTTATATATTTTGATTATTTGATTCAGCAGTCATTTTCTGGTAATATTTATCCATTTTTAATTTGAATTTCACTTAAATACTACAATTTCTTAAAATTAACTGTGACACGTGTTTCGATGCATCCCGCATCATTTTCATATACATATCAAAATTATACAGAATTTTTTTGAAATATACAGTGTGTGAAAGTTTTTGGTAAGGGAATGTAATAATGAGTTTTTAATGTTTTTAATGTTTTAGAATTTCATGAACCCTGATGATGACAAGGTTCTAATCGAAACCGGTAGGTTAAAGTGTACTAATAATAAAAAAGTGGTTAAAACAAAGTTGCTTAATTTTATAAAATTTATGAAATGTGCTTTACAGTATTTGCGAAAAACATTCAAGAAATTATACAGAATAAATCGAAATGCGTACTACAATCGATTTTAAGAAATTGTGTTTTGTTTTACCAGGTGAAATAATAAAAAAATAGTAAAATGTATTTTTGTTTCTTTATTATTATCAGACATTGGATTATTCTCCTTACGAATGATATATCATTGATAATTATAGTTATCTCAGATGAGACGAAGCGTCTTTCATAACTATAAAAAAGTGGATGGAAGTTTTATCATTCTAGGGATTGCGAACTGGCGGCATAAGTGATTCCTTTATACACATGCATAACGTTCACCATTCTTACTATTATTGAACATCAATATTGTATTCATTATTCAAAGATGTATGTATTTTCAGTGTTGTTCGTTTTTTTGTATGTAATGTAGAATTTTGGCTGACGGTGCTACCATCAGCTGATAATTCGCAAAATAGCTTTTCTGTATTTGACATACGTGAGATACGTTCAGAATTAGTTCAAACATATTTTTTAAGGAACCTAAAATAGCATTTCAATTTTAGATACTTCAATTTGATTATTCACTATTTTTATTTATCAATAACTACACTTTTTACCTTAATTATGATATATCAACAGAATATCTCAAACTGAATTGTTATTTCAGGCTTTTTCTCCTCTATCGAATCTCACATAATATGTTAAATTGAAGAAAGGTAAATACACAAATTCTCAACTGAGGGCAACACTGAAAGCCGAAATCCAGCACATGTCAAAATTACAACATACATGCAAAGTAAATTCAGCAATAGTTTTGATACAATATGGATATTCAATAATGGGTAGAAAAGTAAACGTCATACAAGTGGAACAAGTAATCATTTTTAAGATCTTAACATAGATGAAGAAGAATATGGAAGTCTAACAATTTACACAGCTGAACTGTTATAAACCCTGTAAATACCACGACGTCTTTATTCTTCTTCATGTATGTTGAAATACATTAAGAAGAATAAAGTAAATGTAAAAACAACTCTAAAGTGGATAAAGTATTTGGACCCGCTGATGTATAAAAAAATCATTTCAGCCAGTCAAACGCCAGGTCGTTAGCTCTGAGATGATTTTACTTTTATTTGCTTACGTATAGAATCAATAAATTCTTCGTCTTAAGCTGAGATACGTATAATATATATATATTTATGTAAATTGTCAGGAAGAATTGATTAAATGAATGATTGAGATGATTTTATGTAAATATATATTTTTTTAAATTCTTTTTTGATATCTCATCAAAGATGAAGAAGAATATGGAAGTCTTGAGTAGTGTGGTTGTCAATAATGGGTAGAATTGGTGAATGTTACACGTGTGCAAAGTGATCACTTAAACCACCCCATGACGGTCGTCAGCCCCGTAAATGCCCAGACTTCCATATTCTTCTTCATCTTTGATGAGATGTCAAAAAATAATATGAAAATTACTCCTGTAATTGGAGATAATCCAGATTTTGTGAACAAGTACATATTTGGACACACTCAAAATGTTGTACATATATTTTTTTGTTAAAATTTCCATTTATTTTTAACTTGACTATTTAAGTATCATAATTGTATTCAAATGAATGTATGCTTACTGTATGACTACATTTGAATTGAACGTGAGTGATTCCGCTTAGCATGTGAACGAATCAATATCCTAAAAGCTTTTTAATTACCTCAGGGGCATGTAGCGTCAAACCCTTGTAACTTTATTGACGTATGGCAGACGCGTCTTGTGCCTAAACAATAATGATTCCCTACCAATCCAATCCATTGTTCATAGTTTATGACTTCACTGACGTGTTAAGGACAATAACGGAATCATGTATATCCGAATTTTGAGGCATGAGAATAATTCTACATCATTAAAACCAGGGTCACCACAATCCCCAAACATTTACATCATTTAATTTTTTTTAAATATTTCTTTATCTTTGATTTCAATCACTTATACGAGATCGCATTACATAAACAAGGTCTTGTAGTATTTTTTATGAATAAAGAAAGGTGATACTCTCTATCTTTTTTGGCTAGATATGCTTTATATGTTGGATACGATATAGATTAAGGAAATTACTGATTTAAGGAAAAGAAATGGAGATGGAAAAGAATAAGTGAACAAAATTCATGAAATGGGCACTCGGGGTTGCATACTTGTAATAGTTCTCGTAAGCTTGTGTGACAATCGATATCCTTGTTTGTAACAGTTTATCGTGTACGTGCTGAAAAAAATAAGTTGTTATCATCATTTGGAGACGATTACTATATTTTTGGTACGTTTTGTAGTGTTACCTACTTCAAAAAAACATTTTCAAAACATGTGATATTTTTTGTGTGACCGGGTTTTGTCGTTACCGACACCAGTCCAATGATGTCAGTTTTGACAAAACTCAGTCACTGGTCAAAAAAATATGTGGAAAAAAAGGATATAGTTCATAATTTGATTGTGACACAGTTAAAGATTTATTATCAAGTGGATTTGTTGATTTTGCAGTCACATTGTGATAATATCTATACACTTTTAATTATTTTTTCAATTGGTTAATACCACTTATTCTTCAAATATATTGTGACACGTGTTTCGATGGATTCCTTATCATTTTTAAACCACTTTTTTGAAAATGATGCGGAATACATTGAATGAAACGCATGTCACAAAAGATTTTAGAAATAGTGGTATTTACCAAGTAAAAAGTAAATAAAAAATGTGTGTTGGTAACAGTGTTTTCATTTCATTATTTAATGACTGGGAACCCTACTGAATAATATAAATAAAGGAGCGTTACGAATACATCTTCGTGTTCCCGGAACTCATTGTTTTGTCGTTTTAAAGGTTTGTTAAATGGTAATGCATCACAAATTTTTATACTGTCGATAAGTATTGTGTACGCGAACTGTGGTGTAAGGCATTAAGGTTGTGTTGGTGTAAAATTTCATTGTGTTGTAACACAATAATAATTAGTATCACAAAGGAGCCGACACGCAATGCATTTAGTAATTAAATTTACTTATAATTCAGTAGATACTATGCTATGTTATAGTTTCTATATACCACACACCGCTGAAGACTGGTAGCTGTCATAATATATATATATATATATATATATATATATATATATATATATATATATATATATATATATATATATATATATATATATATATATATATATATATATATTTATATATATATTATATTTATAATATATATATATATATATATATATATATATATATATATATATATATATATATATATATATATATATATTACATAACATATATATGTATATATATATATATATATATATATATATATATATATATATATATATATATATATATATATTAGGGAGGGTAAATCCGCTTCAGGTACCAGTCCAGGGTAATAATATTGAATAAATATTACAGTGAAGAAAATCACTTTTATTTGTTTAACCCTCCTTGGGAATCGAACCCGGGACCTCCAGAACGGTAGCCGAGCATGCTAACCATTACACTACGGAGGCGGACTAATAATATGATTTTTAAATTAATTGAAAAGTAGTACAAAATTTAAGTAATTTTTTTATGAACAACATATTGAGTTCGTCCAAATACTTTTTTCGGCATTTAGGAGCTTTTTAACATTTTAAATTTAAGTTTTCCTTAGTAAGTACTACTATTTCTTAAAATTTATTGTAACACGTGTTTCGATGCATTTCGCTCCATTTTGAAACACCGATGAAAATGATGCGGAATACATCAAATTGATATCTCAATTTACGAGAAGAAGATTCTTCGAAAATCTTACAAACATTCCATATTGTATTTCTCATATTTTAGTTCTAGAAAACGGTTAAAATATTTTTCAAAATTTTGTCTTACTTAGAACTG
>NW_028282824.1:0-13921 GCF_059751285.1 Brachycentrus maculatus
TGAAATCGTAAAAATCCTAGAAGACCATACTGAATACGATTTTGATAATATACCTTATGTTTGGGGTAGTGAAATGCCTTCACAAAAAAAAACTAACTAACTAACCATCACGCCGCTCCCCCGCGGGGGTAGGCAGAGAGAATAGAACGCCACACCACTCTGTCTTTGCAAACATTCTTCGCCTCTTCCACGTTCATGCATCTCCTCATACATACCCACCGATTGTTTCGACTCTTAACCTGACCACTTTCAAGTATTTGGCATACTTTTGATCGTGCCAAGTTTTTCTCGGTCTTCCTCTGCTCCTTTTTCCAATTACATCCGCCTCATAAATTTGTTTAACCGTTCTTTTCTCGCTCATTCGTTCTACATGTCCAAACCATCTCAACATACCTTTTTTAATTTTATCGATAATGCTTGTCTCAGCTTTGCATTCCTTACCATTTCACTATAGGCCTTCACATAGATGGTAAATACTTTTTCTAGGTATCTCCACCAAGTGAGAACTTAATAGTTAGTGGTAGACCGTGGTGGGAAAGGTATCAACCTATCTCATACAAGCTGATCACCAGGTCAGGAAATGAAACCGAGTTCGCCGATATGGTTAAGCGTTGTAACGCAGTTGGAGTCAGGTATGTATTAAAAAAAAATCCAATTTTATGTAAGGATTTAAAAAAAAAATCTTCTTCTTTCTAGTTCCATCCCAACTTATCGTCTCTGTAGTTCGCTCGTCCTCAGGTTGTTGATCCTTCTATCACGGACAACGTCACCTCTAGGTGGTCTACTATGGCCTTCAAATCATGTCATCTTTCTGTAGCATCCATGATTTTTTTGGTATTTCTCTAGATGTCTCTCGAAGAAGATTCGTAGCGGTTGCCTGGTTCACAATATATTTAAGTTCTCTGAGTCGCATGTACCCATGTCATCTCAATTGCCTTATCTCTACCTTACTATTGTTGTCTGTTACACCCAGGTTTCCACGAATGCGTGAACATTTTATTTTACCAGGAAATATTTCTTAATTCGTCATTTTTTCAGAATCTATCCTGATGCTGTCATAAACCACATGACTGGAACTTGGGCTGACAACTTAGGGACAGCCGGGTCCACCGTCGACTTCGAAACATGGGATTATCCTGGGGTTCCTTTTACCAAAAAAGACTTCAACCTTCCTGTCTGTACCCTCACTAATTTCACCGACCCTATTGAGGTGAATGAATTTGGATAATTTTTATTTTTTTTGTCCTAAATGATTGTTTCTTATCGATAACACGCAATTGTATTTTTAACAGTTCCGAAATTGTGAGGTTCTCGCATTGAAAGATTTGAACCAAACCAGTGATTATACAAAAAACAAAATTCTTGAATTCATGAACAAAATGATCGATTATGGAGTAGCTGGATTTAGGTATACCTACTGCAAATATTACTAATGCACGGATATTGGTTAATTTATTCATTGATTATTTAATATTTCTTCAGAATCGACGCTGCCAAACACATATGGCCCAAAGACCTAAAGGCTATCTACGATAGTCTTCACAACCTGAATACAGATCATGGTTTTCCATCTGGTTCTAGACCTTACATATTTCAAGAAGTTATTGATCTTGGTGAAGAGGTGGTTACTAGAGAAGAATACTCTCCCATTGCTGTTGTAACTGAATTCAGAGTTAGTCATAAAATAAAGCTTTTGCGTGTTGTATATTAAAAGTATTTATGTAATAAATGTTAAACCAAACACTGATTTCTTGAGTCTACTGAGTTGTATTTTATTTTTATAAAACACGTGAAAATAAATGTTGTAAAAATTGTTTCGCCTAGCTATGACATTTTCAAAAGAATACTAGGCGAAACAATTGTCACAAATTTTATTTTGTAAGTGTTTTTAACAATAAAATACAACTTAGTAGACTCAAAAAATTGGTATTTGACTTAACATTTAATACATAAATTAAATGGAGTTCTACAAATTAAACGCCAAACCTATAAATAAATTAAAAGTATTGTTAGCTTTGTGGCAAGATAATATAACACTATCCTTATCATTCACCGTTGAATGATGAATGATGAGGAGAGTGTTAATGTTTTTACGTTTTAATAAATGATGTGTTCATTAATTTCAATTCGAACTTCAATTACTTTTTAGGTATGTACCGAGCTTGGGCGATGTTTTCAGGGTAGGAATGCTCTGAAAGGGCTTAAAAACTGGGGCGTTGAATGGGGTCTACTACCAACCAATGAAAGTATTATATTCGTCGATAACCACGATAATCAGAGGGGACATGGACCTGGTGGTGATGATATTCTCACATACAAGAAACCTAACGGCTACAAGGTTATATTTTATTTATTAAAAGCATTGTTAACTTTGTGGTATGGTAATATAACACTCTCCTTATCATTCATCGTTCACTTTGCGCAATAACCAGTTTTTTATTATTTCTTATTTTTGCATAAATGTCAGGCCGTAATAATTTTTATTTTAATGACATGATGATGGAATGATTACTCCGTTATCGGCAGTCACAAATTGGTGTTTATTAAAGTGGTATTACACAATGTGAACCATGAATATAAGGAGAGTGTTGTGAGGGTAATTTATAAATCATTCGATCTAATTTATGAAAAATGTATAAAGTAACTCATGCAACTTATTTCAGGCGGCCATAGCATTCTTGCTTGGTCATGCGTATGGGAAAGCTGCTAGAGTCATGAGTTCTTTTACTTTCGACAACACTGAAATTGGGCCACCAATTGACTCCAATGAAAATACGGTATCTCCAATTATTGGTCCTGTAAGTCAGTTATTATTTACTAGAAAATACAGTCACTCCTCTCCTTACGTGATTTTAACTTACGCGAATTAATACGTACACGATTTTAAAAAAATGTTTATTCCACTTACAAAAATATAAATAATAATGAACCCACAAAGCCTTAATAGGCTTGTCTGGAGATGGGATACTTGTGGTAGGGAAGGTAAATGTGAGAAACACATCGCAAACATTCAGACTAATTGAAAATAAATCTTTCATGAATTAATTTGGCTGGAATCGAACTCGCCATGCTAGTTTCGTCTATAACAAACAAATGTAAAAATAATAGAGGACATGCCATTTCAATGGAGACCAAAGTAAAAATTATAAAACAATAAGAAAAAGGTGAAAAGATCGCTGTTTAAGTAAAAAAAATCAGTACTAAAAATCGAAACTTACTAAAAATAGAGCAATATAAATAATGAAAAAGTACTTGAATTTAGCTATGTATGCATGTATACATAAATAATTATGTACGTATGTGATTATATATTAGCTTCCTAACAGAAAATATGTTATTAAAAACATGCATGTAGATCAATGCTGTTTAAATATATATATATATATATATATATATATATATATATATATATATATATATATATATATATATATATATATATATATATATATATATATATATATATATATATATATATATATATATATATATATATATATATATATATATATATATATATATATATATATATATATATATATATATATATATATATATATATATATATATATATATATATATATATATATATATATATATATATATATATATATATATATATATATATATATATATATATATATATATATATATATATATATATATATATATATATATATATATATATATATATATATATATATATATATATATATATATATATATATATATATATATATAAATATATTTATATATATATATATATATATATATATATATATATGTACCTACTATATCCATTGAAACTAGCGTATATTATTTATTTTTATTATTTTTTATTTAAACTACATGTACAGAAAATAAAAAGTACATTGGCGGGCTTATTGCTAAAAAGCAATATCTTCCAACCGACCAAAGACGGACTAGTGATATTGATCAAAACGTTTGATACCATATATAGCCGTTTGCAATCAGTGGGCAGATAGTACTTGAACATTTAAAAAAAACATAAATTACAAATTGACATTTAAAAAGAAACATAAATTAACAAAAGACGATAATAAGGAGGGCAAAGGAAGAAGGGAGATTAGGGAAGGAGGTAGAGGGAGGAGGTTTGATCGACCGTTAGGATTCTAATGACAGATAGTAATGTCTCAGACGTTTTTAAAAGTTAATACATATTATTGTCTGATGTAATAGATTTTATCAAAAAACTAAAAAACAATTAATTAACAATTAGACAAAAAAGTATTCTAGGATTCTAATGATAAATAGGTAGAATTCGGTAGCAAGTTTAAGAAAGAGAGGAGGGGTCAGGGGAGGAGGAGATGGACAGTTAGGGTTCTAAGGTAAGATAATGATGTTTCAGGCGTTTTTTGAAGGTTAAGATAGAAGGTGCATTTTTTACATGTAGAGGTAGTTCATTCCAGAGTCTATTATTCCATTATTCCATACCATAAACAGAAAAAATCACTTTTTTTTACTTGCACGATTTTTTGACTTACGCGAAAACCTTTAGAACGAATTAATCACGTAAGTAGAGGACTTACTGTACACGTATGTAAGAATCTGGTCAATTTTCATTGGTAGTTAGTCTAAGGATCTTCATCGTTTAATTCTGCAGGATGGCTCTTGCGACAGCAATTGGGTGTGTGAACACAGATGGACCGCTATCGCTGGAATGGTAGGATTCCGTAATGAAGTTCTTGGAGAACCCGTCACCGACTGGTGGGACAATGGAAATAACCAGATCTCTTTCAATAGAGGTACCAAGGGTTTCATCGCCTTCAATATTGATTCTTCTGATCTCACAAAGAGTTTCAAGGTAAAAAATAATTATCTTAAACTCTTGAAATAAAATTATATGTATAATTTACTATTTTCATACTATTAAGATATGGACATTAGTATTTTTCTAACAGTCTGTGAATTCATTGCTATCAAAACATATTTTTGCTTACAAATCTCCAAAATTTGGTTTCTCTTATAAAAACTAACTAACTAACCATCACGCCACTTCCCCGCAGGGGTAGGCAGAGAGAATCGAAAGCCACAACACTCTGTCTTTGCAAACATTCTTTGCCTCTTCTACATTCATACATCTCGTCATACATACCCGACGATTATTACGACTCTTGACCCAGCCGCTTTCAAGTATTTGACAAACCTGATTGTGCCAAGTTTTCCTCGATCTTCCTCTGTTTCTTATTCCAACTACATTCGCCTCATAAATTTGTTTAAAAAATATTTTGTTTTTGCTTACAAATCTCCACAATTTGGTTTCTCTTATTTTCAGCAATATTTGTCCATGTTTCCAGACTGCTATGCCAGCCGGAACGTACTGCGACATCATCACTGGAGTTAAGAGTGGTTCCTCGTGTACTGGAAAGTCTGTGTCAGTTGATGCTTCTGGAATGGCAGACATCAATCTTCCAGCTGAAGGAGACGAAGCTGTCATTGCAATCCATATTGGCGTAAGTAGCTGAATACTATTTTCTCGACATCTCAACATATGCAGATGAAGCAGGTATTTTTATGGGGCAAACGACCGTCATGGACTGGTTTAATTGATCACTTTACACACTTGTAACATTCAACAAGTCTACACATGATTGACAACCACATAAGTCAAAGTTCGGAACACAGACTAACTAATTTATATGTTCAAAAATTGTACTTATCCTTTAATCGACTTTAATATATTGTGGTAGAATTAAGTATCTTTTTTAACCTCTATAAAACTTACTTAAGACAACCATAGATGTTACCGAAAAAGTAGCAGGTAGAAAAAGTTATATTTTTCATTAAACCCATGATTGACAACTACACTCCTCAAATTTCGGAAGTTGTTCTTGTATTTCAATCAACCTCCATTAACATGGGAGTTCTTAGCACCATCTATGGTTGAGTTGCGTACGTTTTTTTTTTATTTTAGCAGAGATTTTCATGAAATGTATTTATGTAATTTAACTCCTTAGTGGACAAAACCCAGATTTGTGAGCAAAGATTTGCACACACGACAATGTTGTGACTAGTTGCCTTAGATATTCAGGAAAAAATACTTTTCATGTGATGAATGTCATACTTAAAGTATGTATAATAAATATTTGTGTATTTATATTTTTTTTTCAGGCTAAACTGTAAATTTGGCTGATTATGAACCAATAGTCTAGCGTGTAGTCTTATTTGACCGCATGTGAACGAAAACGATGTCACAAAATCTGCGTTTTATTTGTACGCGAGTTTAAAATACAATTACACAAAATAAAAACAAATTTCGTAAAAATATTTTTTTAATTTTCTTACATATACTTCAGTGGGAATTGTTCGTATGTATTAGAAATTATACCATAGATACCATTTTTTCTAAAAAATTATTATGAAACGTGTTTCGGTGCATACGGCGTCATTATCAAACACCGTTTTTATAATTAAATAGGAACGGTGTACTTTTCATTAATTTTTAATTTATTTGACCAGTAACCGGAGATGTTATATACACTATGGAGCAGGGTTTGAAAACCATGGGTTTATTTAATTTTTCTGACTGAACTTAAATTGAACTAAAATGAACTTAAATTGAATTAGTCATTCAAATCCAATTTAAAAAAAATAATTATAGGTAGTGTTATTATAAATAATAACATTTAAATAAGGTATAAGTTTCAAGTAGGATTTCATATAAATTTTACTATTTAAATAGATTTTAGTGAAATATTTAAATAGTTTACGAATTAATTAATCTGGAACCGTTAGTTGACAACTCCTACTTCATACTTGTGTGGAAAAGTCCTGTGTTCTCTTAGATGTTATATTTTCGTTTAAACACCGGACGTGAAGCTTAGTCTTAATTTAAAAGATTTTTAATACAAGTTTTACTTGGTAAAAAATACTATTATTTATTTTATACATTTTGCATCATTTAAACACGTGTGCAAATAGATTTAATTAAAAAGCGGTATTTACTAAGTAAAACAGTACTAAAAAAGAATATTACCACAAAATTATTGCAGAATCAATTAATGAAATAAAATATTATAAACTTAAAATGGAACTTTGTTTTAAAATCACTTTAAATATTATATTATAACATAATTATAATGTCTACTAATTAATTATTTATCAAGTATTAATCAGTCTTGATAAAGAAGCGGTTGGCTTCGAAACCGGTAGACGTTATAATTAAGTTATAATAAAATATTTGTTGTGATTTTAAAACAAAGTTACATTTTAATTAAAAAATGTTAAGTCAAAAAGTTTATGCTTCAAATATAAATTATACCAAATATTTTAGTCTTGACCTTGAGACGTTGAAGGATGAAGTTAGAAGCAGTTTTAATATTATTTTCGTATTTATACGAAAAGTTACAAACTTTGACAGTTAAAAAAAAACTTATTTTTTGACACCACATCAAAGATGAAGAAGAATATGGATGCCTGGGCATTTAAGGGGCTGACGATCGTCATAGGCTGGTTTAAGTGATCACTTTACACACGTGTAACATTCACCAATTCTACCCATTATTGACAGCCACACCACTCAAATACTTGGAAGTTCCATATAAATGAACCCATTTAGAAACCTTGTTCTTGAATCACTAGAACTTCACTAGAGACATCTATTGGTGAGATGTTAAGAAGCTTTTTACTAAGCAGAAACTCTTATATTAGTATGTGAGGTCCGAATCCTGGATTATAATCACACACATGAGAAACGCCAGAAAATATCATTTTCATTTCTATTATTTAAGCTTACAATTTAACCAGATAATTTATTTTAAAATTATGAAAATAACTCCTGTAATTGGACATAATCCAGATTTTGTGAACAAGTATTTGGACACACTCAAAATGTTGCAAAAAAATTATATTCATTAGCAATAATAAACTTACAATTAACAATATGACGATTACTAAAGCCTCTCCCCTTTTGTCCATATTCCCGCTAATAAATGATAAGAAACACCTCCGACGATTGACATTTCCGTAAGATAATCTTTAAATTGTGAAATATCGAATGCAAAGCTGAGATAAGCATTATCGATAAAAATAAAAAAAAGGTGTGTTGAGATGGTTTATACAAACAAAACAAATAAGTGAGGAAATGACGTCAAAACAAAATTTTTGAGGCGAATGTATTTGGAAATAGGAGCGGAGGTAGACCAAGGAATGCTTGGGATGACCAAGAATGTCGAACGCTTGAAAGTGGTTGGGTCAGGAGTCGGAATGGTCGGCGGGTATGTATGAGGTCATACATGAACGTAAAAAGTGGCGAAAATCGTTTGCAAAAACTGACTAGTGTGGCGTTCTATTCTCTTAGCCTATCCCAACGGATCGTAGTTGGCAGTCTATGTGTAAATTTACTAGAAATCCTTCATTGATACATTTGAGATTACGTATTGATTAATTATTCAATCCACCTCCGTAATGTAATAGTCAGCACGCTCAGCTACCGTACTGGAGGTCCCGGGTTCAATTCCCAGGAGGAGCATAAACAAATAAAGGCAATTTATTCACTCTTATATCTATTCAAAATTACTCTGGACTGGTACCTGAAGCTGAGGGCTGATCGATCACCTTTACTTCATGTGTTAACGATCAAGATAACTCTGCGTTTATAGAATGCAGTACCCTATGCACCATCGGGTACGAATGAGGGTTTGAATTAATGAAATTATTTCAAAGACCCATAGAACTGTGTGATTTTTCATTATTTTCGCTTAAAAATTAGCTTTTCAAATATTTTTTTTTGATAAATGATCATTTACATTCAAGTTCAGTTATTTTCTATAAAACTGCTTATGTACGTGCGAGTATAATTTAAATAATTTTTTTAAAATATTACTCGAATTCGTATGGTTGTTACCGCGCCTATCACATTTTATAGTTACATTGATAGATTGTGTGAGATAAAATTACTTTTTTTATATGGTTTATATGGCTTATTTATGGTTGCATATGAAGATACTTAGGCCGGTAGATTTTATTATTTTAATTTTGCTATAAGAGGCCATCACTACAAACGATTGGTTTAATATGTGGTACTTGTACTAACATAGAAGAAGTAAGTAAAAGTGATTCATTTATTTTTCATTTCTGTATTGGATATCATATCAAATTCATGAAATTGTGCAAACACATATAGTTTATAAAATAACTTTATAAATGATGACACACAGATGTTTTCGTCTCCAGAAGAATAGTAAACCTACTATTTATATATATATATATATATATATATATATATATATATATATATATATATATATATATATATATATATATATATATATTTATATATTCTCTCTTAAATAATAACTTCCACTCCCTATTCCAATTCCTTTCCCTCTCCTACATAAAAAAGCAATAAAAATTTAATTAAAAAAATATATATTACATATTTAATTTTCGGTTTTTCATTCTGCGAAAACCTGTAATTGGAGCTTTTTTCAATAATTAAGACACAAACATATATGTTATTGTTTTTTGTTGGTTTTCCAAATAAAAAAATTAAATAAATATATATATATATATATATATATATATATATATATATATATATATATATATATATATATATATATATATATATATATATATATATATATATATATATAATCGAGAATATACTATTTATTGTTTAACTATTCACTTGTAGATGAAAACATCTGTAGCTTTCGAAACTAGTCGTGTAAAATGAAAGAAAACTTGATAAGTGGTACGAGTGACTTGATGGTTATGCGAGCGTTTATTTTTAAATAAGCTAGTGTTTCAATTTTAAGTACATCGAATAACTTTTACTTTTTAATTCGTTTTACTAATTCTGAAAATGTAAATACATTTATTTAGAATGAACTTTGTGTAGAAAATTGCATATTTTTAAAGACTTATGTTTATTTCAGGTAAATAAATAATGATCGGGAAATTACTCCTATCATTCCTCCTTCTGGCGACGCTGGAGTCGGCCTTGAGCTACCATAACCCTAACTTTGTAGAGAAGAGGACAACCATGGTCCATCTCTTTGAGTGGAAGTGGAAGGATATTGCTGCAGAATGCGAGAACTGGTTGGGACCCAAAGGATTCGGTGGAGTTCAGGTACAATACACATTCATAAGCCACTCTTCAAGGCATATGTATATCCGCAGACATATATTTTTTCAAAATTAAAATGTGACTTTGTTTTAAATTCACTATGAATATTTATTATTATTAAATTATACAAAAATATTTATGGTGATTTTAAAACAAAGTTACAGTTTAATTATAAAATAGAAAAGAGCAAAGTTAGTGCTTCAAATATAAATTATAAATATTTTTTCTTTCCAGATCTCTCCTCCAAATGAAAACTTGAGAATCACCACCTGGGGCAGGCCATGGAGGGAAAGGTATCAACCTATCTCATACAAGCTGATCACTAGGTCGGGAAACGAAGAAGAATTTTCTGACATGGTCAAACGTTGCAATGCTGTTGGAGTCAGGTAAATAAAAAAAACATACACAAAAACCAAACAGTTTTATGAAAAATACTGAAAAACCTATTGTAACCCAAATATCGTATTGATTCAGAATATACCCCGATGTAGTCATCAACCACATGGCTGGAACGTCGATTAAGAACGTTGGTACTGCAGGTTCCATTGTAGACTTTGCCAACTGGGACTACCCAGCAGTTCCTTTCACCAAGAATGACTTCAATCTACCCGTTTGTACCATCAGAAACCATAGCGATCCTACTAAGGCACGTACTCTGCAACATTCCCAAAAGATATTACTCTGCCTACCGTGTAGCAATTGTTTAATTTACAACATTTTAAGTGTGTCCAAATACTTGTTAACAAATCTGGATTATATCCTATTTTAGGAGTTATTTTTCGTATTATTTTTTTCTTTTATTCGAAGTCTTCCCAAACTTCCATATTCTTCTTCGTCCATGTTGAGATCTCAAAAATTTATTGTAATTATTCCGTTTTTAGCTCCGAAACTGCCAGAGGATTAAAAGTTCAGAATTGAAGGACTTGAATCAGACTGCCGAATATACAAAAACTAAAATAATCGAATATATGAACAAAATGGTCGACTATGGTGTAGCTGGATTTAGGTAAACAAATGAATAATATAATACGTTATATCAGTTCAATAAATTTATTATGGTTTGATGGTCGTTCATGACGTAATGGTTAAAAGGATATTATGCTGTTTCGTGTTGATACTTTGAATACTCTTTGTTTCAGACAACATTATAGAAACAATCATTAGAGCATTGAGTATATTACATGTATCAGCTCCCAATGGTATTATATTTTTTAATTTATATCCTACAATATACTTTATTTGTAACCAAAATGTTTTTGATATTTTATTTTTCAGTCAAGAAAAGTGTATAAAATATTTAAATATTTTACAGAATTGATTCCGCCATATATATGTGGCCTAATGCACTGAAAGCAATCTACGATAGCCTTAACAACCTGAACACTGACCATGGGTTTGCACCAGAAACCAGACCTTACATCTTCCAGGAAATTATTGATCTCGGTGAAGAGGTGGTAACGAGAGAAGAATACTCTCCCCTTGGAGCTGTAACGGAATTCAGAGTAAGAATTTAAAATTATTTTCGGCAAATTCAGACATTTAAACGAAAGATGAGCTTGACAGCGACTTTCCAAGTCACCGATATACTGGCGACCAGTGGCGGGCACAGAGTTTTTGATCAGGGTAAGCAGTTTTTAGTAAGGTTGGGAGAGGTTGTGCAAAATAGGCACTGGTCGTATTTGTATATGGAAAGCGAGTAAACCAGTGTAGGCACTGCTTTTATGCCTATATATAATGCACGTCTCTGCTGGCGACAGTGACTTGTAAGTCACCGCTTCGTCTAACAGCTCCTGGGTCGCTGTTTCACTTCGTGCATTCCCGTGCGTGCCTTTGGTGTCACCTTATTAATCGATCTTTACATTGAAGAGAATAAAGAAGTACCCTTTTATTTTATTACAGATAGATATATAAAAAGGAAACGCAGGAGGTTTATTTAATCTGATTTTAAAAAATACAACATTTACGTACAAGAGCATATTTTTTATGTATATATTTATTTTACTCCTAAAAATAGGGAAAACAATCATTCATTTTCATATTTAAAAAAAACACTGCATAATAAAAAAGCACACTAAGTAAATATATATATTTTAATTTAAAAAAAATCTTGATGCTGTGTATATCTGCTCTCATGACCTCTCTCGGTGACCATCAAAGTTACCGGTACTAAATGTCTAATTTAAACAATCCTTGGATTTGTGGAATAATTTATTTGATTAACTTAGGTCTGCTCTCAGCTTGGTAGATGTTTTAGAGGCCAGAATGCACTAAAATTGTTAAAAAATTGGGGAGAAGGCTGGGGTCTTCTGCCAACCAATGAGAGTATTGTCTTCGTAGATAATCACGAGCATCAGAGGGGACATTTAGTTGGCGCACCTGATATTCTTACGTACAAGGAACCTAAAGGTTACAAGGTAATTTTACTACATATCACTGATATATTACATTTTTGCGCTCTAAATTTTTAATAAAAATTATAAACTCAGATTTCTACTTTCAGGCAGCAACTGGTTTCTTGCTTGGTCACGCTTATGCTAATGTGGCTAGAATCATGAGTTCCTTCGCTTTCACCAATCCTTCAGTTGGGCCTCCAATGGACGCTAATGAAAACATCATCTCACCAATTATTGATGCTGTATGTTACTTTAACTTAATCTCTAAGTAATCGCAACGTTGTATTTTTCTATATTATCATACTTGAATTCTGCAGGATGGTACTTGCGACAGCAATTGGGTTTGTGAACATAGATGGACGGCTATGGCTGGAATGGTAGGATTCCGTAATGAAGTTCTTGGAGAACCCGTCACCGACTGGTGGGACAATGGAAATAACCAGATCTCTTTCAACAGAGGAAGCAAAGGATTTATTGCCTTCAATCTTGAATCTAGCGACCTAACTAGAAGCTTCCAGGTATATGTTAAAACGGTTTTTAAAAAATTTAGTCAGATTAAGACCTCACAACTGTTCAAATAAACCTTCTTCTATCTCTCTTATTTTTATTGTAATATATTTTTTTTAACAATGTAAAAGTACTTTTTTTTTCATGATCTATTAATTTCTAACAGTAGAATAAACTTTTTGCTTTTTACTATTTAATTTCACTTTTTACAAGTTTATTACAACATCTAAAATCTAATCGCAAATGCAATTTTAGACTAGACTCTCGGCTGGTACTTACTGCGACATCATTTCTGGTGTGAAGAGTGGTTCCACGTGTACCGGAAAGTCTGTTGAAGTCGATGCTGCTGGAATGGCTGCTATTAATCTTCCAGCAACTGATGATGAAGCCGTGATTGCAATCCACACCGGAGTGAGTACTATTTGATAATAATTGCTTCGAGCAAGTGTCTTTCGTAGATGTGCTATGGTAGTCAATTGAATCACTAAGCAAATGAAAAAATGGGTTAGTGTTAAAGGATATTGATTTATTATTGCACGATCGCGAGAAGTTACGGTGGTAAGTTCATTAATATTTTGTCTCCGGTTTCAGGCAAAGATCGGAAGTGATGGTGGTGTAACTGACCCACCCGCAACAACATCCGTTCCCCCACCAGGGGGCTGTGGAGCTGACATGCAGGTTGAAGTCAGCTACGATAGCAAGAAATGGAGTGGTTGTCTTCAAAGGTCCTAAACCTTTGTGGTTTCCCGTCATCAATGACGTGTCTTTAATACCGACCGATTTTTCACCTATATTATAAAATCATGTTATATTCATTTTTAAGATTATGGCTCAATAAATATTCTCTGTTTTTTTTTCAATTTAAATCAATTCTATTTATTAAACATGTGAAATCGAACAGGAACCAATATGTTATTTTTAATGCTAC
>NW_028282825.1:0-8641 GCF_059751285.1 Brachycentrus maculatus
TATTAATTTTAAATCAAACACAGATTTTTTGAGTCTACTAAGTTGTATTTTATTAACAAAAAATACATAAAAAATTATACTGTGACAATTGTTTCGCCTTGTTAGGGCATTATCAAACGAATGTTTGATAATGCCTTAGACATTCAATTTTTTATGTGTTTTTTGTTAATAAAATACAACTTAGTAGACTCAAAAAATCTGTGTTTGATTTAAAATTAATACATAAGTTAAATTTATCCGTCAAAAAAGGCGCCGGAACGCTATTCCATCGCATTACATGGAAAAAAGCCCTGCGTATGTCTATCTATTGTATTTTTAATTTAAGTATTACTTAATAAATAACACTTTTTCTGTTAATAGTGATATTTTGCAAGTGAAACTTGAAACAACAAAATATTTTTTTGCTACTGTTGACTTGAAATATGTGGGTTTTATGTATCTACAATACATTGGATTAAATTAAATTTGACTCAAATTAATTCCTTTAATCTAACTAATGTATTGTCTGAAAGTGGTTAGTCATTAGAAGTGAAAATATGAATGATTGCAATGAAAACACTCCTTAAAGCATCTTTAAATGGTTTCGCAGGAAAAAAAGTATTTGTTCACTGTTTTATTTTTCACAGAAAAATAAAACGAAGTAATATGAATAAAAGATAAGTAATATTTGAATAAAGTACATGATTTATAGAGCCGTTTTGAAATTTTCTGTTTTTCCAGAGTACGTAGGTTCAAATATTAAATTAAAATTTAAAAACGTGATTAAAAACAAGGGACATTTTACTTTTGATTGAATTTTGAGCATGTAAAAAGAGTATTTTTCATTTGGAAAAGGATTAAAAAAACTCTTTTCATTTATTTGTCTGAGCTTTTTTGTGATTGTTAATTTTAAAAAAGAATTTCTTTGTTCTCTGTTAAATATCAATAATTTTATACTAGAGTGATACGAACAGATATATTTTTATACTGTTTTACAATTATTTCCAGATTCAATTGAATGAAAATATTGTGTTATTAGATATAAATTACCTTCAGATGCCTTCTTTTAAAACACATACAATTTACAAACATATGTACATATGAATATACTCGTACACTTCTTTTTTTTCTTTTCAATAACTCATAATGCCAATATTTTTACAACATTTTGAGTGTGTCCAAATACTTGTTCACAAAATCTGGATTATCTCCAATTACAGGAGTTATTTTCATATTATTTTTTGACATCTCATCAAAGATGAAGAAGAATATGGAAGTCTGGGAATTTACGGGGCTTACGACCGTCATAGGCTGGTTTGAGTGATCACTTTACACACGTGTAACATTCACCAATTCTACCCATTATTGACAACCACACTACTCAAATTCTTGGAAGCTCTATATATATGAACCAATTTAGAAACCTTGTTCATGAATCACTAAAACTTCACTAGCCTATGACGGTCGTAAGCCCAGTAAATGCCCAGACTTCCATATTCTTCTTCATCTTTGATGAGATGTCAAAAAATAATACCAATATTTTTATGTGATATTTGTGGGTGATAATATTTTCTCGTATTAAAAGTTTTTCTTGAATTTTATCATTGTTTTAAATGTGAATAATATGAACTATATTTATTTGAATGAGTGTGTAATAAGAAAAATATGCTGTTAAAAAAATCCTTAAGATATCGAATGATAACTCGTTGCATCATACAGCACACACATACGTAGTTTCCACCTTAGGTTTCACAATTAGACGTGCTTCTCTCGTCTGGCGAGTGAAGATTGATCACCAATTACACTAATGTTACTAGTGATCAATATAACGTGATAACACCCGTTACCATCGTTCATCAGCAAAAACTATTTTCGAAGAGGTATGTAGAGGTGTTAGTTTGAATTTGTGTCTCGTTATGTCGTTATGATAGAACCTTTAGGTACATTCGTATGTTTAAAGTGCGTTCTGTAAAATTTATAAAGGAAATATGAAATTTTGTGACACATTATGACTTTGTGTTCATCTACGTAGCTTTCAGTTAATGCAATTCTATTTCTTCTTCTTCTTTGTCTTGGTGTAGGCCTTGTGGTCTGTTTTTAAGTGGGAATTATGTCCTGCAATGTCGATTCCCAGCTGTCAATACACCTCTTTGGTGGTCCGACCGGAAGTCATCTACCTTGAAGGTGGCCGTGCAATGCAATATGAGAGAGTATAGATGGTTTCATTCTCCTCAAATGGGTATACCATTGTCTTCTTCATTGCGCTCCCCACCTAACGACATTTCGATCTCGCGTATTTCTCTTATCCTGGTTTCCCTATTCTATATCGTAGACTCTCGCCAGTTATGATCTTAGAGTCTTATATTTATTATTTATGTTATAGGTCAAAACTGTACATTCGATACCATATCGCTCACTCCTTTCAAAAACATCATAAATATTTTTTTTTCAGGAGATCGTTTTCTAAGTTCAAAACCTTACTGCCTTGTAGCGGGTAAATATTAAGTTAAAAATATGCCACTTTTTCTGAGATATAGTACATTTTCTGGGCATTCCGAAAACATTCACAACTGAAAATTGACGATTTTTGATATATAACGTTGTTGAAATTAGTAAGCGATATGTCAATGGGTTCGCACACAGGTTTTATAAATTTCATTTTTGCTAGTGATCTACATGTCAAGATTTTCCATAAAGAAAAATGACTAAATATAAAATTAAATTAGTAAAATGGAATATTTAAAGATAATACAGTAATAAATGATGGTTTGAAGATGAATAAGATATCTAATAAAGATTCAGTACTTAACTCTTTTTTTGGGTTGTAGATCAAGGTCATCGAGTCAAATGTACTTGTGGTAGTGAAAAGTAGAACAGTAATAATTATAACCGACTATGGGGCCGGCTGCTGGATTGAAAAAGTCGAGTATTTTGTTTGTTGGTCTCTGTATTTGAACTTATAGACACTAAAGATATTATATTAGATACTGTAATAGGTAATAATCTTGTTTTGATGAATACTGAGAAACTTCCAAATCAGCAGCAAAGATAACTCATGTAAGATAATACAATTACAGTTTAACTCGGTTATATGATCGCAATAACAACCAGATCACCAGAGCGAGTAAAAGACTTATGTGAAAAAAATTATACTACTATTGTACAAATTTTCATTGATATTAAAGTCTACGGAATAATAAAAATTAAAAAAAAACATCAACAAAAAGGCCGCTTGTCTTTCATTACATAAGATTACGGCTCAGCTTACGACCAGACATGGATTGACTTTATATTTTTATTATAAGTATTTATTTTTACTTTGACGTTAGATGTTTAAAATGTGAAAGTAAATTTAAAATTACAAAAAGAGTTTTCTCCCTCTGATAACTATTAATAAGATTATATTTATAAAAAAAACATATTATCACTACATAAAAATAGTACAAGGAGTTACAAGGAAGTTTTACAGGACCCCTTTTCCGAGTTCAACTATACCTTATTTTAGTTGAAAGCAAAGCCGAACCTGCTTCGTTTATAGATTACCTTTACCACTTAACCACATTCAGAAACTTACCGCAACTCCATGGTTCATAATATATACATATTATATCAAATATATGGATCTTTCCGAATAGGCTACATAATAAAGGCTTTAAGGGTTACTTCAGATCGTAAACTCGGCACGAACGGTCCTTCAAATAATGACGTCAAGTTGTATAAGTACTCTCCAATTAATACGTTTTAAATAAAGCGATTAAAATACCTAAATTTTGAATAAAAACGTTAACGTTTTGAATAATAGTTGTCTTGGGTAAGAATTGAAAAAGAATTACCTTTTATAAAGGTCAATTGTAGATGAAGGCAGAGTATTACAGGGCTTATGACTTGTCAAAGGTTGGTTAAGTGATCATTTTAAACACGTGAAATATTCACCATTCTACCCATTATTGACAACCAGGGACCCACATTTTTGAACTACTAGATATCTTGATTAATCTTATAACACAGTACATATGAGTTCACAACAGCCATCTACATATGTTGGATTGACTGAACCAGCGTATGGCAGGTTATAAGCCCTGTGAATAGCCAGAAATCTATATTTTTCTTCATTCATTGAGATGTCAAAATGTAAAAATAACTTATAAAGAGGAAATCCACATTTTTTAACAAGCATTTGGACATACTCAAAATGTTGTTATTATAAACCGTTGTACAATTTTTTATTTATTATTTTTTATAACCTAAAAACTCACATTGATAGAGATTGAATGCTTTTTAAAACATCGATAAAGAAAACATTAAAAATAATATTTTTTGATGTGAGTTAATTTCATTCAAGTTGAAAATATTTGTCAAATGTAACTCCGTTAATATAACCTTGATCTTATTAGTACTCAATTGTATTGTCGATAGGTTTACAAACTCACTAACAAAATCATTGCAATACGGGATTGAAAAATAATATCTTTAGAAAAAGGTTTATTTCTCAATATTTTCTATTATTTATTATTCAAATAAACAATTGAGAAATAAGGTTTAAAAATCAAAGCGAATTTTTTTCACTTTAAGAATCAAAATAAAATACAGTAAGTACGTTTAATAAAAGGACCCCAATTGTTTTCCAAGGGCCCAATAAACCTAACATCAGCTCTAAAAAAATAACAAAAATCTTATTTGCCTTCTTAGTTTAACGATTTATCGTAAATAACCTTCATAATGGTGAATAATATGTTTTTGGATTTTTTTATACATAACGATAACATGAAACGAAAATATGTTTAAAATATTTCTATTGTGCTTATATTTTTTTATAAAATATCTTACAAAGCGTTATTTTTAAAAGAGGTCACTAAGTGATAACGTTAATGAAGAATTTAGAAAGTTGAAAAAATATAACAGAAAAAAATAATTAAATGTATTTTCACAAAATTTTAAGTGTAGCTTGATTTCAATTCACTAATGCTGGATAAGAACAACCTATATTATTTCAAATTTATATCTACAATGAAGATTACTCTAGATTTAATCTGTGAAGAATATTATTTATATTTATTGAGTGATTTTTATCATTTTTATGTAATTTCTGCTATTATAAAAAACCAACAACAAAAGACATTGTCAAAGATGTGGCAAACGAAAAAGGTTTTCAATTAAATAATAAATACAACTTTGGAAATTTGAGAAGTAATTAATCATGGGTAAAATATTGAATATTACACAGTTAATAATGTGTTCATGTAAACCAGCCAATGACAGATCAATAGACCGGTGAACAACCAAACTTATTCTATTATTTTATTATTATTTACCAAACTTATTTTAATAATAAAACTCAAATAAAAAAAGTCCATAATAATATTTCAGTTAGTTGATTTAACAAAAGAAGTAACGAAACATATTACCAGAATTATGTTTAATTATTTTGTTTAGTTACAAATTATCAGAAAAACTCACCTTGTAAATAACGATGAATGATCGCATCACTTTCAGAAAAATAACAGTTTCATTATTAAAAAAAAATAATACTTTCATCTATTTGAAATAATAATACTAAAATAAAACTAGTCTATTATAATATTTCAGTAAATTGATTTACCGAAAGAAGTAACAAAAATATTACCAAATTTGTGTTTAATATTTATTTAGCTACAAATTGTCAAAATAACTTACCTTGCAAAATACGATGAATGATCACGTCACTTTCAGAAAAATAACAGCTTCATTATAAAAAAACAACGTTTTTAAAAAATCATCACAGATGTTTTCAGTTGAATAAGTAAAATTCAGACCACAAAAGCCACAAAAATGCTTAAGTTCCTCCTAATGAGACGTATTTTTCTAAGCTACGTTATTTGACAAAACAAACGCAAACTTCCAACCGTGTTATTATTTGAAAGCTTAAAAGCTCCGAAGTATTCGGTATCGCGAGGCTCCCGAAGCTGGAACGAGTGTTTCAGGATTCAGCACCTGAAAGCGACTGAAACGTAGAGCGGCAATATGGTCGGGTACAGCCTTATCAGAGCCTTCCATACAGGGGTGGCAAAGCCTCGAGGGTATTAAATATGATATGAACCACGGAAAAGTTTATTTATAAGTCGTTAACAACATCAAATAATGCTTGTAAGGGAAAGATGGTGAATTTACGAAATAATTAAATGTTTCAATGTATGTATTATTCATTTTGGATGTTGTTTATATATTTATATATATATTTATATATATATATATATATATATATATATATATATATATATATATATATATATATATATATATATATATATATATATATATATATATATATATATATATATATATATATATATATATATATATATATATATAAATAAATATATATATATATATATATATATATATATATATATATATATATATATATATATATATATATATATATATATATATATATATATATATATATATATATATATATATAAATAAATATATATATATATATATATATATATATATATATATATATAAATATATATATATATATATATATATATATATATATATATATATATATATATATATATATATATATATATATATATATATATATATATATATATATAATGTTGTACTCCTGATGATTTTATCAGTTACATGTAAGAGTTAAGGTTAAAGAAAATAAATGTTTTAAGAAAATGGAGGACAAAAAATATATAGGAATAAAAGAATAACAGCAATGCCTTGGGATCTCATGGTTACATAATATTTGTCGAAAAAGCTTGTGTTAGTAGGACAATGTACGAGTCCCTTGATTAAGCCCCCTGAGTCGACCGCCCTGATAAATTTTCCCATACATTGAGAAGTTAGGGCTGTAACGCTGTAGTTTATACCAACGAGATGTCAGGCCTCGCGACCTATCCCAAAAACATCAATATACACATCGTCTCAGTGGTAAAAAAGACATAGGTAATAGAAAAAATTGTGTGAAGATGAAAAACACCAAATTTGAGATAAAATATCTGAAAAGTATCATATTATTTTTTGTCATCTCAACATAGATGAAGAAGAAAATAGAAGTTTGGGCATTTACGTGGCTTACGACATATGCTGGTGTAAGTGATCACTATACACACTACTCAAATTCTTGGAATTTTTTATGTATATTTGAAATTGAAATGAATTATAACATACAAATTTACGGTGTATTTTAATTTATTAATATATTTCAATTTTAATTGAACAAGTGATAAATTTTAATTAATCGTGCTAGGTTTATAAAAAACCCTATCTTAAATGTAAGATTAGTTAAATAATAATTGAGTTATCGTTATTTTAAAGTGATTTAACACGACTAAATCATTATTCCAAAAGCAGTTTTCGTTTAAATCCGTTACTCGAATATGATATTTTTTTTTATTAAAAACAGAAGTACATTCGCATTTTTATACAAAATTCCACGAAATAATTATTTATGTATTTTAAATTATTTTATACTACCCTTTGTGGTATAAAGATGAATGAATCATTTTTATTTTTTAGCGGACAATACTTTGCCCGAGTTTATGAGTATAACCTCATTGGATGTCGTTTACACATTTATGAATACAGAGTGTGTTTAAATAAATACGAAGCTTTCCGCAGGAACAAATGAAACACGGGAGATTCTCCATTGCAGAGATTCACATTTTTTGCCTCTCATTCGTTACTTTTGTCAGCCGTTGGTAGTCAAGTTAAGTACGGAGAGAAGTAGATTAAAAAAAAATTGTTTTGTTCAATTCAACGCATTATCTAAGTTAATTCTATAATTATTTTTTTAAAAGTATTTTCGATTCGATTTTTTCATTTAAACTATTATCCGCACCTCAATGGTGCATAGAGCACCGCATCATATAAACGGAATGTTATCTTGATCATTAACACATGAAGGAAAGGTGATCAGCCCTTCGCTTCAGGTACCAGTCAAGGGTAATATTGAATAAATATTACAGTGAAAAAATCATAAATATTTATATGCACCCCCCTGGAAATGGAACCCGGGACCTCTAGAACGGTAGCTGAGCGTGCTGACCATCACATTACGGAGGCTTACATTCGCATTTTCATTTAGTTTATCGCTAATGTAATATAAAATTTAAAAGTGCTTTTTTAACTTCAATTAGTTATTCAGAAAACTGCTCATGTTGATATTGAAACCGGTGCGCGTATGTATGCTAACCAAAATAAAAGTAGTACTTAAAAAAAAATCATTTAAATTATATTATTTATTTTTTCTCCATTTACTTTGTGGAATCACGTGTTGATATGAATACCACTAAATGAGTCACTTTTATTTCATTATACGCGACTAGTTTCGAAAACTGCAGTTGTTTTCTTCGACCGGTGAATAGTTAAACTAGCTAACTAACTTGGTTAACTAAGAGTTTAATTTATTTAAAAAAAATAATTATTTAAATCATTTTGTCGATTGTAATGGTTCACATAATTTATAAAAAAAAATTAACAATATACAAATTATTCACTGACTAAGAAAAAAACATAAAGCACTTTGAATTCATATTCATTGACGGTAGTCTATATTTATTGATACACAGATATTTAAAAAGTATTGAAATTGTTATAATACCTTACAATGTAAATACATGTGTTCTTATATCGTAGTCGTATAGGAGAAAGTGACCAACTA
>NW_028282826.1:0-2500 GCF_059751285.1 Brachycentrus maculatus
CTTTACTTTGGTACTTTTCCGGATAATTTCATTTTTTATTTTTTCTCTCAGGGTAAAAGCAAGCATTGATCTTTTCATGGATCGCTGTGTGCGCTTAAGCTTCTCTGCATTTCTTAGCATCGCATTTCTCAGAACCATAGTCTCTGGTGCATATGTGTTCACCTGCAGTATGCAGGATTCATCCACGTTTCTTTTAAGACAGGTCGGAATCTGAGATGATCATATAAGGACATATTCTGGGTTTACTTTTAAAAAATGTGGTTGCTGGTTTAACCTCTTTTAAACTTCATAGTAAATCGAAATTGTAACACTCTCCTTATCTTTCATCCTTCACTTTGTATAAAACTACTTTGAAATACTACTTCACGACTACCTATTTCAGAATAACCATTCCATCGTCAGGTCAAATGTAGACTGCAAAGTGAATAATGTATGATGCGGGGAGTTTTAAATAACCATACCACAAAATTAACAATGCTTTAAATTTACAACTTTGTTTTTTTTAACCGCCATTGTCAATTACTTTTTTCCTAATAAATTCTTACAGTTTTATTTAGTTTTTATTTTTTCCGATACTTGCAGAATTCTTATTAACTAAATAAATAAATCCGAATTGTAACAGCACTTTGGTTCCTACAAAGAAGTTCAAAATTGTATAGTCCAATGAATTACTTCAGAAGACCAGGATTTCAGCACGGCCTATGCTTTGCCAAGAAGATGTTCGAAAGTAGAGACGACAATTATGTTACGAGGATTATTTTATTTTATTTGGAAATTTTAAAGAATAGTCACAAAAATACATTCACATCAACAAGTAACAAATAACAGGTATTTGTACCATTCCAGTTACAAAATTTCACATTTGTATTTTAATATAAATACCTGGAAGAGGGACGGGAAGGAGAAAAAGGAGAAAGGGAAAAGATCAAAGCTCGAGTCCAACACAAATTATGTGAAAATTGGGACACAACACGATATGAATATCGACTTACTATGTAAGCGATCTCGGTGGTGACAATGTTGAGTAGAACATATCGAAATTTCCATATTCATCGTTGACAAATTTTTATGAACGATATTGTAGCAACCTTGTTTCCGTCCAAAGAAAAAAACGGTAGTTTCAAATGCATACACCTAATATATACCCTGTTTACACACACATTTATATATACATATATATATATATATATATATATATATATATATATATATATATATATATATATATATATATATATATATATATATATATATATATATACATATATATATATATATATATATATATATATATATATATATATATATATATATATATATATATATATATATATATATATATATATATATATATATATATATATATATATATATATATATATATATATATATATATTTATTCAATATAACCCTGGACTGGTACCTGAAGCGGAGGGCTGATCACCTTTCCTTCATGTGTAAATGATCAAGATAACACTGCGTTTATATGATGCAGTGCCCTATGCACCATAGGGTGCGCAAAAGGGTTTGAATTAATGAATGAATATATATATATATATATATATATATATATATATATATATATATATATATATATGTGTTTGTGTGTGTGTGTGTGTGTGTGTGTGTGCGTGTGTGTGTACATATTTTTATTTTAAGAAACGTTAATTAATCAGCTGTCCTTTGATGACGACCATTCAGATTAATTTGCATACTGGAATTAGTTGGAATTCCAAGCAAACATGTTACTCGTTGTCAATATAATTTATTCAGTTGAGTATACAATAAAACCCGCAAAAAATAACAATTTTACTGGCCAGACCACTTTTTATTGGTAACTATGTATAATATATTGATGGCGGCTTGTGACAACTTCGTGACATTTTAAGCATTCCCAAATTTAACCGCTGAGTGAAAAACATCTTTAGGTTTTTTTTTTAAAAATAATTATGATACTTCTAACCCTTATCCGCACCCAATGGTGCATAGGGCACTGGATCGTATAGAATAAGTGTTATCTTGATCGTTAAATGCACGAAGAAAAAGTGATCAGCCTTCCGCTTCAGGTACCAGTCCAGGGTCATAAATAAATGTTACATTATTTCATCTCAAAAAAGATGGAGAAGAATATAGAAGGCTTGTGACCGTCATAGGCTGGTTTAAGTGATCACTTTACACACGTGTAACATTCATCGATTCTACCCATGATTGATAACCACACTACTCAAATCGCTGAATGGATGTTGTTAGTCTTAAGGAGATATTCGCTAACACAGAATTCATTCCACCGGAGACCAACGGAGAGGTCACATATCTGTCAAGTCCGATTTTTTTTAAAATAACCAATAATGCATATTGGTTATTTTTTGTTTTTTAGAATAGGTACATTTAGAAAAAAACATCAAATATGTAATTTTTCCTTTTTAAAATTCAATAACTTTTTTATTTTAAAAATCATATTTTATCTTTTCTTATCTTTTTAATGCAAAAACGGATTTTA
>NW_028282826.1:7500-13527 GCF_059751285.1 Brachycentrus maculatus
TTCTCCATCTGAAAAATAATTACTAAATTAAAAAAAAATAAGCTTACCTTTTCTTCAAAATGCAAAAACACTTAAAAACATTTTTTTAACATCTCATTAAAGATGAAGAAGAATATTAAAGTCTGGGCATTTACGGGGCTGACGACCACTTAAACCAGCCTATGACGGTCGTCAGCCCCGTAAATGCCCAGACTTCCATATTCTTCTTCATCTTTGATGAGATGTTAAAAAGTAATATGAAAATAACTCCTGTAATTGGAAATAATCCAGATTTTGTGAACAGGTATTTGGACACACTCAAAATGTTGTTAGTAAAAGTTAAATTAAAAATAAATTCCCGTCTGCCAAATGTCTGGCAACAGACCAATTTTGGCCGGTGGACATTTTCTCCTCGCGTTTTCAAATCTCTTAATGTGTGAAGCAGAAGAAAAGCTTTTTTATTGTTTTTGCAGCTCCCAAATGCCCAAAGGACGAAATGTATGTGGATTGTGTCGACGAGTGTCCCCAAAGCTGTAAGTCCATCAACGGATTCGAACCACTTCCGCCGTGTAATCCTACAGGAAAATGCACACCAGGGTGTATGTGTGCAGGAGGATACGTAAAAAACAACTACGGAAAATGTGTCCCTGTCAGTCAATGCCGTACGTATTTTATTCCTAACTATTTTCTCCACATTTGTTATATATATATTTTTTTATTACATCATTTTATTTTATTTATTTAATTGTAAAACCTTTATACAGTAAATTATTATTGTATCTCCTGTGTGTAATGTATATAATCTAATAATAAAATTAAAAACAAATAATATTAAAAAATAAAAAATTAAAATAAAATATAAAAATTGTATTAACATGTTAGTATTTGGCTCAACACAGGCCATGCCTAAGGAGCCGTAATACATATAGTAAATGTATATTTGAAATAAATATGTATCTTTGAATGTATTTATATAAAAAAAAATATAAAAAAAAATAAAAAAATAAAAATTTATCAGGGTTGCCAATCTGTGGGGAATTCCCGAAACTGCGAAGAATCTCAACTCGATTGGGGAATTTGTGGGTATTGGCACTATGTGGGGAAAATGTGGGGATTAACATTTATTTAAAATTAATTTAACATTTCTTGTATGTTTTCGGTAGATACTTGTGGCACATTTATAATATCTTTATAAAATAAATTGGCTTTGGATTTTTATAGAGTGTGTGGAAGTTTTTGGTGAGAGTTTTTTAATGTTTTTAATGTTTTTGATTTCAAATAAACCCTGATGATGACAAGGTATTGTCGAAATCAGTAGGTTGAATTGTTTTAATAAAAAAAGTGGTGATTTGAAATTAAATAAATTTAAAAATAAATATATTAATGAATATAATAAGTAGGTATATTTTTGTGTGTTCTTTTTTTAGTTTTTTTACGTGTTTTAAAGTGTGTCAATTATTATTTTTGTGTACTATGTAACTAAATATATATAAACTGTTTTGTTAGGCTGTCCTTTTTTATACACTTTATTACGTATCAATGTATTCTTAATTACTATGTATTTTATGTAAAAGCCCAATTAGGGCGTTAATATTTACAATTTAAAAAAATCAGTTGTTGATTTTATATGAAAACTTCTTTTTTCCATGGGATAACTATGTGGGGAATCGGGACTTTGTTTTTACACAATTAGGAGAAATTGTGCTATATTTTTGGGGAATTCTGAATTGAGATTGGCAACGCTGTATATTATATATACAGCGTTTCGTTATATATATATATATATATATATATATATATATATATATATATATATATATATATATATATATATATATATATATATATATATATATATATATATACATATATATATATACATATATATATATATATATATATATATATATATATATATATATATATATATATATATATATATATATATATATATATATATATATATATATATATATATATATATATATAAATATATATATATATATATATGTATTAATATATATATACATATATAAATAAATAAACATATATGTATATATATATATATATATATATATATATATATATATATATATATATATATATATATATATATATATATATATATATATATATATATATATATATATATATATATATATATATATATATCCAATATATATCCAATTATACGAGTTATTTTTCATATTATTTTGTGACATCTCATCTCATCATCTCACGTATGCGTGTCGGTGTGTATATATGTACGTGTCTGTAGCAGTAATGTCTTATGCCGTGTGCCCTAGGCATTACGGCTATTCTCCTCTTCTTACGTAGTATTTCTATTCATGTTCTTTCTCATAAATCAGTATCATCCTGCACCCAATATTTGTTCATACGTTCACTGCCAACAACGAGATAACGCATTATTTCATCAACTTGGATCATCTATTTTCAGCTCCGGGGTGTGGTGGAGACATCAATGCAGTGAGCCTGGGCTGTGGTGACCCTTGTCCACTAAGCTGCCTGAATAAAGAGCTGATAGGCAAGCCTCGACCATGTCCGGCTGTTTGCATCATGAATGGCTGCTCTTGCAAAAACGGATATATAAAAGAGACCAGGGCCAATGATGCAAAGTGCATTCCGATTGAAAAATGTCGTAAGTATATATTCATTCATTCAATTTCAGACAGTTATCCGCACTCCAATGGTACATAGGGCACTGCACGCAGTGTTATATTGATCGTTAACACATGAAGGAAAGGTGATCAGCCCTTCACTTCAGGTACCAGTCCAGGGTAATATTGAATAAATATTAGAGTGAAAAAAACACTTTTATTTATTTGACCCCCCCCCTGGGAATCGAACCCGGGACCTCCAGAACGATAGCCGAGCGTGATGACCATTACACTACAGAAGCGGAAGGACGGGGAAGTGTATATATATATATATATATATATATATATATATATATATATATATATATATATATATATATATATATATATATATATATATTTATGTATATATATGTATATATATGTATATATATATATATATATATATATATATATATATATATATATATATATATATATATATATATATATGTATATATATATATATATATATATATATATATATATATATATATATATATATATATATATATATATATATATGCATAAATATATTTTTATATTTCTTCAATGTGTTTATTAGGTTAAAAAAGATAAAAAATTAAATGGTTTAAATTAAATGTTTCGTCTTTCCATTTTTGCATCATTGTAGTCGGGTTGTGGTCTTGTGGTTAGTGTCACGGACTCTCAAGTCAGAGTTTCTCGGTTCGAACCCACTCTACCACAATTTGATACCTATTTATAATAATGAGCCGCTTCTGCTCATAGAAATAGTATGAAATTGAAATATTTGTGTGAATAATAAAAACACAAGTATTTTTCTTTTTAATTAAAAAAAAAAATCATACAAAATTACTTTACTGAATGGATCGCTCGGATGCAAGTATCATTGGAAAGAAAAGATGTCGAACTTTGATGACATCTGCTCCATACACTTCACTAATGTTTTTGGTTGCCACACTCGCGGTATTGTCTTAACGGAATTCATAAAGTAAACAATGACGTAAATGCACTTTATCGAACGACATTATAAAAAAATACAAGGGGTCATTACTGTACTCTGGCTAGGCCAAAACTGAATAGAAAGTAGAGGGAAAGCATCCTTTATACAATGGAATCATAAAAAAGAAGACACCATTCATAATTTATGAAAAAATTTTTTTTACCTGGGATCATAAAAAACGGTCATAACTTTTGCATCAACCCAATACATTCGTAACTCACGTATATAGTTCATAATTTAGCCAAAAGACACGCTATGGACGCCAATATAATAACTACACTAGTCTCTCGAAGACGAACTGTCCATGCAGTCATGCAAATAACAGTCATGCAGTGAAGGGTTTATTTATTAAATATTTATGTTTAGCACCAAACCCCTGTGGACAAAACGAGGAATACATCGAATGTCCTGGCTACTGCTCGTTTGACGAAGATTGTGCCTCCTACATTGATGGAATCGTACGTAGCTGTCCTGCTCCGCCAGTAGAGGATATTCCATGCACACCAACGTGCCGGTGTCAACCAGGATATGTAAGGATCAATGGCGCCTGCGTCTTCCCATCAGAGTGTAAGTCAAAATTTTCAGCCAGTAGATATTATTTTGTTAACAACATAGATAAAAAGAATATGGAAGTCTGGGCATGCCCGGACTTCCATACCCTTACCCGCGAGCCTCTTGTTAAAAAAATTGACAGCCCACCCCTAGTGCATAGGGTACTTTTTTTAAGATGGGAATTGCATTAATGGATATTCCATCTTGTTCTTCATCTATGTTGAGATGTCCAAAAATAATGTAAAAAATAACTCTTAATTGGAAATAATCCAGATTTGTGAACAAGTATTTGGACACATTCAAAATGTCTTAAATTATTCTGATTATTTGAAATTTGACTATAGCTGTACTCACTTCAACAAACAAGTTCACAAGAATTTGACAGTCGGGAGTTTTCTCAGCATTGAGCACAACATTCAAGGAAAAGGGAGATTTGATACAATTTAGAGCACTATATTTTATTTCGAAGTTGAGATGAAGACTCTCCGATCCATAACCGGAAACACTTTGCGAGACCGAGTAAGAAATACCGACACCCGGAGCATGTGTAAGACGGAGAATATCGTGAGGTGGGTACGACAACGAAGGCGATACTGGAATGATCAAGTAAACAGAATGTCAGATGACAGACTTCCACGTATTGCCTTTCAAGGAATCCCCGAAGGATGCAGACCCCAGGCAGACCTCCAAAAGGTGGAAAGACAGCTGGGAATCAACATCCCAAGAGCTACAAGCAAAGGCACAAACAGATCCTTAGTATATAGAAAAAGAAGATATTTTATTTTTAAGGTTTTATCAAAGGTCATTAATCAACTTCTATTTTATTACTTTTTAAAAGTTGACTTATATATTGGTAAAACTTATGTTTAAATGTATTTCACTGCGTCTTATGAACCAACTTTCTTTACAATGATTCCACCCTGTTATTTCATACAGTATTTTAACCATTTTAACTCATACGTTATCAATAATGCCTTTATTTTAAGACACAAATCTTTTAGTATACTACTGAACACACGCTAAATCCTAGGCTAAAAATAAGCTAGCTAGCTTAATACCTTCCTAGTTCTTGCTTCTAGTCTTGGTATTATACATGATAAAAGTAGTGAAGGATATTGGTACCATAAACCAAGCTAGGACACAAAACGCCGAACCCTCTTCTAGTGGAACGGAAGATCTGCTGACGACAGTCAACAGTCCGGCTTCTCCTGGGGAGTTTTATGTGGTTTTCTCCCAGCAATGAGCAAATGCTGAGAAATTCCTGATTGGCCCACACTAGATTATCCCTGCTCTTCCCAACACAGATTCAAATAAAATAAAAATAAGTTAGAAGAAACAAAAATCCACTTAATGATCTATAAACCTTGTACATAATAATCAAGGTAAATAATAAATGCAATTCCCATCTAAAAAACTAAAACACTAGACCACAGCATACAATGACATAATGAATCACCCCAGTACAATAACTCAATACGCCTTGAGGACCCAGCACCCTTCGCATTTTAATATCAGAAATATATGACACAACTGCTTGATCGTTTCCTTTAACCACAAGGACAATTGTAGGATGTGACAAGAAAATTTCCCACTTTCTCCCTCCCATTTCAAGATGAGACCACCATCTCTGTAATATTGAAAGCTGTCCCACCGTATTCACAGATCTGATACAGAAGCATCTAGGCTTCCTGACAGACCTTCAATTAGACGCCTCATTGAAACCTGTCCCACCGCATTCCCAGATCTGATACAGAAGCATCTCTTTTATGGAGAGGCACAGCGAATCGAAATATAAAAGTTCTCCATATGTATAAATGATTTAAACGTATTATGATATAAATAAAAATGTAAATA
>NW_028282827.1:0-8199 GCF_059751285.1 Brachycentrus maculatus
TCTTGGGATATTATACGATTGCGTCATAAGAGAGCGACTGTAAATAAGCTATTCAACTTTATCATAATGAGTAAAGATAGTGATATGTACATATACTCAGGGGCTTGCATTCCATATAGGCAAAAAAGCAGTACCTATCCTAACTTACCGGCTTAACATATAAAAACGCAACCAGTACCTACCCTACCTTACTAAGTGATACCTAGCTTACCTAACTACTTACCTATAGTGCCTATACTAAATCATTACGTTCCTCAATTCAAATTTTATTAAATAAATATACTAATTAATTACGTTCTTATTTAAACGTTTAATAGGCCTTAAACATTCCAATGTTTGAGGCCTATTATACGTTTTTCATGTAATGAGCCTCAAACGTGGGACTAAAATGTCATAGAAAGGGAGTATTATTTTCATTTATCAAAATTATAATGTTTTATCAAATAATTTTAATAAATCGGTTGTGTAATGGCAAAATCTGTCAAATTTTTCATTTTCTAAGTTTGTTCCGCAAAATGTCTAAAATAGTGTATTCCATAATCTGATTATAGGATAAACCTGTAATTGCAATACTTATTAAGTTTTATTAAGATATGTACATATAAAAATACGTAAAACAAATGAGTTACTTCATTTCACAAGTTTGTTTTTGCTCTCCTGTAAAATTTGGTCCCTTTGCCTTTACACTACCTAAATTATTTGTTAAAACATAATAATTTTAAGCATTTTGACAATTTCTTTACTCTCAGATGAATTTTTAGAAATACGATATTGGAAATATATTCAACCGAGGGGTCAATCAATCCCTCTAACTGAGATAAAAACAAACATAAATCAATCTTGCGAAAATCAAATAATGCACGGAATCTGTGGCGAGGGAGCGGGAAATATCACGCCAAGCTCTAATATCATAATATTCAAGTATTCAATAGAAAATACTGCTAAAATGTGAATATCATCCTTGTTTTCAAGACCCTTGTGTGAAAATTGACGGTCCGCAAATCGACCATTATCGATCGAGGTACCGTGAATAGTGAGAATGAATATCACATTATTATACTATGCGGGATTATACAACTATGTACAAATAGTCCGTCCTATGGCTGTCAGATCCCCAAATTTATATACATATAAATATATATATATATATATATATATATATATATATATATATATATATATATATATATATATATATATATATATATATATATATATATATATATATATTTATATATATATATATATATATATATATATATATATATATATATATATATATATATATATATATATATATATAAATATATATATATTATATATATATATATATATATATATATATATATATATATATATATATATATATATATATATATATATATATATATTTATATATATATATATATATATATATATATATATATATATATATATATATATATATATATATATATATATATATATATATATATATATATAAATATATATATATATATATATATATATATATATATATATATATATATATATATATATATATATATATTTATATATATATATATATATATATATATATATATATATATATATATATATATATATAAATATATATATATACATATATATATATATATATGTATATATATATATATATATATATATATATATATATATATATATATATATATATATATATATATATATATATATATATATATATATAGATATCAATAACATGATGAGGACTTATAAAAATTAACAATCAATGTTTCAAAGTAAATGTCGATCCAATTAATACAAAAATTAAAATGAATGTCAAAAATTACCTTTTTTTCTTAATACTCTTATCCATAGCATTTTCTTCTCGGGTGTAAATATATTAATGGATAATATATTTTTGCATTGAAGAGAATGGAAAAAATCACAACAAACCCTAGCAAGTATTTTTTACGGACGGGAGGGAACATGAACATCTCCATCAGGTTTTTTTACGGACTTCAAAAAATTAAAACAAAATTTTGTGTACTTGTGTAATTCTGTATTTCAGTTTTTTTTATAGTACAGGCTTAGATATTATTGAACCAGATACGATTTTTTGTATTTTAAAAAAATCGTAAACTGGTATTCCTTAATTTATGATCACAACTGTATTTTTGCGTATATCTACTAGGCGAATGTATGCACACTAGTAAAAGCCAACCTTTCTTCGCAAAATAATTTCATCAACACTGAAACGCCGATCAAATAGAGCGATCAATCACTTTGTGTATGTAATACTTCCAAACTTCCAATACTTGTCACATTTAGAGTAATTTCATGTTTCTCAAATAGACTTCCTGGAAGTCAATGCTTTTATCGAGAAAAGTGAATATCAAATATAAGGCAATGTTTTCATTAAAACATTATGCGAAAAATAAACTAAGACACAATTTGAATGGGAATTTAAACTTGTATTCTCTAAAACTATTTTTTAACAACGCGTCTACTGTATTCATAAAAATTTGCAAATATTTCTAACAAACGTTTTTCCCTGTAACATTTCTAAATTAAGGCAGTTACGGAACGAGGTAACGTAAACGCGAGAAAATATAACTATGTACTATAGTTAATTTTAACATCACTCGTGGCATTTTATTTTTAACGGATTTATCATTAATTGGTTGCGACATTTGAGCAAATTTTTGTAATAAATGTAAAAAGGCAATATTTTTTGTACATACGCATAAATCTGGAAGGTTAAACAAATTGTTTGAAATAAAAATGTAACGTGCCAAAATTGTCAACTGTCGGCGATACAAATTTCATTTAATCTAATTACCATATTAATTATTATTTTAAATTATAAAATTCCAAACTAACTAACTAACTAACCATCACGCCGTTCCCCCGTAGGGGTAGGCAGAGAGAATAGACCGCCACACCACCCTGTCCTTGCAAACATTCTTCGCCTCTTCCACGTTCATGCATCTCCTCATACATACCCGCCGATTGTTACGACTCCTAACCTGACCACTTTCAAGTATTTGGCATACCTGATCGTGCCATGTTTTTCTCGGTCTTCCTCTGCTTCTTATTCCCTTTTCTCAAATATAAATGAACATCTTAGCGAGGTATTCATTTCAGAAAGTGGTCTCATAAGAAAAAAAAATTTAAATCGGTAATATTATTTTTCGAAAGTCAATATTTTTTTTAATGATGTTATTTGTAATTTTGAATCAATACATACTAAGTTTATCTTAGGATAAACTAACGCAATTCATACATTTTTTATTCGCAATAAGATGTATATTTAGATTTAAGCCTTGATCTTTCAGCCAGATACTTCATTTCAGTATTTCATTTTTCATCCATTTAATTTTCTGATAGAAATATGACGTTTATCGATGAAATATTGTTTTTTTTTTTCATAGAGCTTTTCGAATTTGGCCAAATAAATATGCTTTCATACAACTACTAAATGTTTAGTACCTTTTATTATTTAATGACATTTTGAGTAGGTACTTATTAAACATAATGGACCCGTCACCACTAGACATATATTGTGCAAATATTTATGTAATTCTCGCTTCTGGCTAACTGATGTGTGATTAGTTTGTAAAAACAAGCGGGATACTAATTGACAGTATTTCAGGCACTATTACGTTTGTCGTAAATGAGTCATAAAGAGCTTGTGAAATATTTAGGTCATATTATCACACATAATAATAAAAAATGCTATCAGGAAAGCTTATTTTCTAACGATGTAAGTAATTTATATTACCTACTTTCTCATAGAGTTTAACTAAAACATCTAGCCAAAAATATTCATTTTATAATTTTATTATGTTAAAAGTAATAACATTTTGTAGTTTAAAATTTCGTTTACAAAATTATAATAAATATTTTAGGCACTTTTGTTGTCATTTTTTTTTAAAACAAAACTAATTTTGAAGAAAACAGTTTGAGGAAGAACTTATTTTCTTCAAAGCCAATCGATAAATAAAATAAGTTATGCAGTTTTTAATAAAAATTTTTTTTGGAAAAAATCCTTCTGAGTAAGTAGATAATTTTGATGGGGTTTAATAACAATATAAAAATTAATCATCTCTTATTATATTGGCGATGTTTGTAGTCGATATTGTAAAACAAAAAAATTGCTTAAAATATCATATGTATTTTAATAGTAAAAACGATTGTTTTTTTATTATTTTCTCAAGATATGAAGTAAATTGTTTTAACATCAATAATAATATTAAAATCAATATTTTAATCATCAAGAAATGGAAGAGATAGAAGTTAATGTAAATTTTGGTTGAAATGAAAACAAATCCCTAATAAATGGAATCAATTAACGTCAATTTTAAAAACAATTTTGAATTCAAACTTGTAAAATTATTTAGAAATATATAGTTTAACTTCATCATAAATGCATATTTTTGATATAATAATCATAATTTAAATACTCATAAATGTTTATTTCCATTCCCTGTTATTCTGTTCTAAGAAACCTTTAGATTTTCTCGTTAAACCGCAGCTCTCTACGACTTTATCTCACATTTCTACTAATAACACTGTTGGAAACGAGGGTTAGAGCTAGCACAATACTACGTAGCTGTAAAGCCAGTATAACAACAATACGAGCTAGCACTAAATTCCACTAATGCGCAAAATGGCGCAGAAACATGTCAAAAATAACGCTGAAATGCCACGGAGGATAATAGTATGTTTAAATAAAGCACTCGAAGCATTTATTTCATGAGGACTTGTATGTTAATATGTTGTTCTAATGTTTGTGGAACGTAAGTTACAAAACATGTTTAAATTACAAATTAAACCTCACGAAGTGTTTTCCTGTAGTAATAAAATAAATAAACTAACATTATTTCAGCATTTATCCCTTATAAATATTATTGTTAAATATTTGATAGCTATTTTTAAACGCAAACCACTTAGGCTTAAGGGAAGGTACTACGCAAACATTTAAATCAGGGGTTGTCATTACTAGCATAAAAAATGATTATTTATTCCTCAAAATATTTACAGTACCTATGGTACGTAATAAGCAGCAGTAAAGGATTTGATGAAAAAAATAGTACTGCTATATAATATGACATATGTTATTCGTGAATACAAATAATTGTATGAGTGAAAATTTAAGTATCCAAATACTTATACACAAATCTGGATTATCTCTAACTAAACGAGTTTTTTTTAAATTGTTTTTATTTAATATTTTACTTAGTAAATACTACTTTTTCTTAAAATCTACAGTGAAATGTGTTACGATGCATTCCGAATTATTTTTATTTTTATTTTTATTGTTTGACATCTCAACATAGATGGAGAACACTATGAAAGTCTGGGCATTTACGGGGCTTACGACCGTCCTAGCCTGGTACAAGTAATCAGTTTACACGCGTGAAATATTCACAAATTATACACATGATTGACAACCACACCACTCAAATTATTAGAATTTCTATATTATTTGTTCAAATTCAAAACATGGTGCTTGAATCACTAGAATTTCACTACATACATCTACGGTGAGATGCTTTTTGTTGAGGAGAAACTCTTTCATTTGTGTGTGCAGTCCGAATCCTGGATTGTTATCATATCCATGAGAAACGCTAGAAAATATAATTTGCATTTTATTACTTCAGCTTTTAATTTAAAAAATAATGTAAGTTCTAAGTAATAGAGATGACCTATTCTTTATTCATTCCAACATTAGGATCTTTTCTACATAGCTGTAATATGTGACTTTTATAGGGCAGTTACAAAATATTTAATTACTGCCGAGAGTGAATACATTTTCTTTTCCAATTTAAATTTTTAAGATCTTTTTCTTCGATAAACTTTACTAAAAGATTAAATTCACGATATTTTTACAGGGAGTTTTACGTTTAATTTTTACGTTTAATCAAAATAAGCAATCAGTAACCGAACGTATATTAACAAAGGTGAAATAAATATTTTTATTGCGAGAAATCAAATATGTTTTTAAACTACCATTTAACAGTTATAAAATTTACCTGTCAAACGCAACAATTAAAATAATTAATGGTCCCTTTTTCGTATAATTTTCCTAGTAAATAATTAATTTCTTAAATTTGTGGGTTTATTGCATGACGACAAACGATCAGTAACTAAGTTGTTTGATGTTGATATGTATCAATTTTTCAAGTCAATGGATATTTATACAGCATTTGATTTATTTCACGTCACTTTACTAATAGTATGTAGCAAAATTTGTATGCCAGTAAACGAAAAACCTTTATTATTATTACTATTTTTAAAATCATCAGCTTAATACAGTCTGATATAAGCATTATCGATAAATTAATATAAGAGTTTCTGCTTAATAAAAAGATTTTTAATCAATACATGTCTGTAGTGATGTTCTAGTGATTCAAGTACAAGGTTTCTAAATTGGTTCATATATATATAACTTCAAAAAATTTGAGTAGTGTGGTTGTCAATCATGGGTAGAATTGGTGAATGTTACACGTGTGAAAAGTGACTATGTCGGTCACCAGCTCCGTAAACGCCCAGACTTCCATATTCTTGTTCATCTTTGATGAGATGTCAAAAAATAATATAAACGATAAAGCTAAGAAATATGCGTTGAGATAATTCGGTCATTTAAATCGAATGAGTGATGATAAAACATTTGAATAAATTCATGAGGCGAATATATTTAGTAAAAAAAGAAGTCCAGAGATTTATAGGATCAAGTATTTCATTTTCTTCAAAGTGGTCAGATCAGAAGTCGGAATAATCAGCGGTGTGTATGAAGAAATACATGAATTACGATGAATCGAATATAGTTTACAAATACAAATTAGTGTGGCGTTCTATTATATCTGCCTACTCTGAAGGAAGGTTATTTAAAAATCATCTAATTTTTGAAAACATGGGTAGAATTGGTAATTGTTTCACGTGCGTAAAGTGATCACTTTACCAGTCTTTGACAGATTGTAAGCCCTGTAAATACCCAGATTTCCATATTCTTTTTAATTAATGTTAAAATATCAAATATGCAAAAAATAAACATATTAAAAAAACGTTAAAACCGTTTTTTATATTTATTTTAAGGCACCATTAGTGCTGCATCACCGCATATAAAACAGTTCTGGCAAAAATTAAGCTATTTGGTCACGACAGGAAATGGTTAGAGCGCTTTAATTAAGTTTTATCAACGATCTATGTGATTTATGATCCGTTTATATATTGAAACAATCTCCGTTTATATAAATTTATTTCCCCCAGTTATCCGTAAATAAATATTATTCTTTCACTAGAATTCAGGGATAGGGACATAACACCGAAAAAAACTGTTGAAATTAATTATTTTTAATGTTTATGGATTTATAAAAATAAATAAATATACTTAGAATATTAAGAATTGGTTAAACTATATATATTTTTTTTTTTTTTACCACTTAAGTATTGAAGATAAACTGTTTCTATTTGATTCAGTTTATATATCGCTCACTCCTTTCAAGAACGTCATAAATCAAAATACTTCAGGAAAAAAAAAATTCTGGAGAACGTTTTTAAAGTTTAAAACTATAATACAATGTATTAAAAATAAATATCAAGCCACTTACTGAACTTTTAACTTTGCAACAGATCTTTTTAGATAAAACCAGAAGTTTTTTTGTCCATTTGAAAAATATTTAGTTTATTTGAAAAAATAATTAAACAATACTTTTTCCTCAAAATTCAAAAACAACACTTTCTGCCCTGAAGCGGGTAAATATTAAGTTAAAAATATGCCTCTTTTGCTGGGATATAGTATATTTACTGGGCATTCCGAAAACATGCACAACTGAAAATTGACGATTTTTGATTATTGAGTAAGGAGTGAGCGATATGTAATAATTTTTTTTTTACATAAACATTTTTTTTATATACATATGTATTAGCATTAAGACATCTATAATATGCATATCATAAAACAAAACTTTTTAACAATGCTTCATATTGTCTGTATTTTTGTAAATTTGAATATATTTTCATGGCATATTAAACAATAATCTCTTATTATTTCAGGGCCTGAAGACACCGAGAAAATTTTCGAACTCAACCAACATTCAAGGTAATACAAAAACATAAAATATTTTCCTATTATTGCTAAAAGGAATTTCCAATATTATTTCGAAGCCTCATTTGAAAATTTCTCACTGTTACCAACAACCGCAAACAAAGATA
>NW_028282828.1:0-19140 GCF_059751285.1 Brachycentrus maculatus
TCCCAACCCCAACCCCAACCCCAACCCCAACTCCCAACCCCAACCCCAACCCCAACCCCAACCCCAACCCCAACCCCAACCCCAACCCCAACCCCAACCCCAACCCCAACCCTCATCGATGAATATCGAATCTGATTTATAGTAGCCTATATTAGTCCCATTTATACACACTTGCTTACATTAAGATTCATTTAATCCTTCGTCTCTGAAATTTCAGCCAAGAAAGAAATCAAATTCCATTATGCATGCGATTGTGGGCCAACATCGACCTCGACAAAGATAATGATAAAATCCATCCTACTCTTTATGAAATTTGGCTTTTTGGCAGATTTGAAAAGAATATGTATGATATGATAGATAAATAATGTTGATCTGATATAAGTCTAAATACTCACAAAGTATGATCTTTTGGTTCACTCTGCGTCCTTTTCAACAATCGCTTTGATCTTTTTGAATTTCACAAATTTTTCAATACTCTTGTATGCAATTTTCGTTTCCTCGTCGATGGTCTTGTAGTACATCATCTTGTCCATGTTGTAGGATGACACCGGCCCAACGATGGTTTTATGGTCCTTGTAGTACCAAACCAACGCGTCTTTATCCAGTTTGCCTTCTTCTAGCTCCATGAATTGTGCGAATGGCCCCGGTCGATAAATCTTGTGCCTTTATTATTGGGTATTCGTGACATCAGCTTTTTATTATGGTTCTGATACTTTGGCTGGGTAAGGTGTTTTCTTTTTCTTGGGGACAACAGTTGTTGAAATATATATGCTATTTGGATCCAGTTCAGCAGGTTTCTTATTTTCAGGGGACATGCTTGCATGGTTCAGTAACGTTTCTATTCTCTCAAGAGGCGTCAGGAATTTGAGAGTGCCTATATCCACTTTTTTGTAGGATTTTAGTAAGTCTGAATGCATAACCTTTGGCATCTGAGTTTATTTATTCCAATAAAATAGCGATCAATATAATGGTCTCACTTCAAACGCAATTACGATTTAATGGACATAACATCTCCTCATATCTACACACATTCTGCATCCATAAATACATCTACATACATACATACATCAAAAGATAAGCTTAAAAACGTGGTACTTCTTGTGAGAGTTTGCGTATAAGCTTTTGAACTGATCACGCTTTTCATAGCACGTCTGACAGAAATAAAAGTTATGGCAGTTTTCACACATCCAGCAGTTTTACTGAATCAGGGACTTGCAACTGAAGCACTCGAACTATTTTATGACTGCAATCGGGTCAAAGAATATTTCGAATCCATGGTTGAGTCTGTGAGTCTTTGAAAATATCTTTCGGCCTTATCTAGGTCTTTCGAAAAAACATTTCTGGCCTATGTTAAGCAAATAATTACATAGTTTGAAATTCTTGCAAGCCACACAACTGAAGCACACACCTAAAATAGGGCTTTGATAACAGGACCCGCATCGATAGTCATGAATAGCGTATCCATTGCCGAAGACTGGGACTTATAAAACTCGAAACTCGTGTTCGTTGGCATGGCTTTTCTCCAAAACATTCGGGTCTGTTTTATTGCTCAAGTACTGGTCGAAGCAGTCTAGATAAGTCATTTTTTACTTTCGCAGAGATCATAATCCTCGCAAGTGACACATTGAAACCTATTTCCCCAAATTGGTTCGATGCCACAGCCGTTGCATGTGAGAAAAAGATGTCGAACATCTTCGTCTGCTTCGTTGGAGAGTTCAAAAAAGAACTCCTTATTATGATTTTTGGCACATTCTGCACATAGATCGAAATTCGCTTTAATTTTGGACTTGTACCGCTTGGCACTGTTACTAATTTATTTCTTGCATTAGTCGCACTTTAAGTGAAGAGTCCATTTGTCGAAGGCCTCTCCTAGCTCGTTGCCGATGCTGAATATACCAAACCGCAGATTATTGTTACGGGCAAATATTTAAATCTTCCTCTTGCCTTTAAAGATCATCTCGATCAGATGATAGAGATCTTCAGGCTTTTGTGATTTCTTACGGACCTAGGCGAAGATTACATTATGGTTGAGTCCATGGCGTACACTTATACTATCTTAGCCGTTTCCTAATTTGCACGTGTTCTTATAGCCCACCAAGCAGATCTAATAGGAATGCATAAAATAATATCCGTGGGTGAGGTAGATCTTTTCGTTGCGCAGCTTGACCCACACAATTTACTCGACGAGCTCATATCCCCAAGATTGCATGATCTCTAACGAGGAGTTCAGCTGAGTGTTTAAGATCCAAATGAAGATGAAACCTTCGTCGCTGATGTGATGAAACGGCAATGTTTTTATCTCGTGGTTGCTCATAGTGTTGTACTCAAGCGAAAAGCGACAATTCGAGAACATGAATTGGGAGTCATTCTTTTGGGCTCCTTTGATCCTCCAAGGGGGGTCGATAACCAGCACATCAAACTTACCAACTTCCTCAAAAAAGTGATTCCAGTTAAAATAGCGCACATCACAATTCAGATAAGTGTTCGAACTTATCTGAGATTTCTAGAGTTGTTCCTTTGCGGCGCCTAACTGGTCGAGAGTCTCGATAAACTACTCTCCAGCTTCGAATTGATAAATATTGGCAATCGGAAATTTATTATCATCTGCCAGAATTGAGTTGTCTTGAGATTTGTAGACAGTCCGATTCGAAGGAGTCAGCTTGGGTTTAGGCTAGATATTGAGAGCAGAGATGCTTATAGGGATCAGAAGGGCCTAAATGGCGGGGATTTGAGGCGGAATAGCTTGGGATTTGCGGATTTAATTAAATTATTTGCCGACTTTTATTTATTTTTTAATGTACAAACGCTATTTCTTTTTGTTTTGTTTTATTTCCTCCATCTACTTTTACTTCCTGATCATTTCTTCATAGAAATCTCGGGATTTCTTGCCATCCCGCTTATTGTAGATCAACAAACGATCGAGATCATGATCTTTTAGAATTCTTTTCGTAGAGCAAGCAACTTTTTTGATCCCGTTATTTTATGAAGATAGGCTTCCCTAACACTCGATTTACTCAGAGGCTAAATCATTTTCACCCTTTCTCATTCGGCCTCGAATCGATTTTATTAAGGTAAATATTACCGATTATTGTGATCTACCTATATTTTAAGACAGCTAAACAATCAAACCTTAACAACACTTCCTCACCTTCGGGGCTCTCCGCTCTATCCAATAATCACGATCAATTAATATCAAATTCATATTTCATAGCGCCATAACATCATCACAGCGACAGCTTTTTGACAGTTTTGCACTGGTTTAGCACACTCCCACCTAAAAATGCATACGGATCCAACTTTAAAATGAGAAATTATTTGTTCGTTGTGAAATGCATTATTCGATAGAGAAGTTTCTTTAATTTTCATTGAAAAAGCATATGAATATTTTAGATGTTATCATAATCAACAGTTCTATATAATAGGATCATCCGAACTTCATCTATTCTAAATAAATAACATAAACACTAATTCCCTATTTATATTCTCATTGCAAACTGTTTTCCTCTAATTCAATGGGAAATCTGCTTAAGAATAAAACATTTAAGCATCATCAGTAAGCAATCTTTCATTTTAAGGAAAGTCCTGCGTTTTTAAGGCGGCTCTTCCTTATTATAATTATATGTATTTGATTTTAATTGGTGTTGTATTTATATTTAAAAAGCATTTTCATTTTCAATCATTCATTCATTCAAAAACTCAGAAACTCAGAAATTTTTCGATTTTTTATACTATCGGAATTGCTCAAATCTGATGACGTTTCGACGGAAGATCAAGAAGAGCAGTTCTTTCGAACATTTTTACTCTGCCTTTTTCTTCGATGCTTATAGGGATTGAGCCTGCAAAACTACATTCTTGTCGTTAATAGTGGCTGTGACTGGCCAGAGTCCCATTTCATCCATCTTTTCCCTATGGTGAGTCGGAGGAGATATTTCTTTATATCGCCCGATCAGAAGATTTAGCTCGTTCTTATAAGAAGAAAGAGAACTCAAATACTATCGAATTTCTTTGCTGGCCTCGTCCTCGGCGAACTCACAAAAATTCTTATCCTCTTTGAAGAAAGACATATTTAGCACATCTAAGTTTGCTTTTTTGAATATTTCTTCATTATTGGCATTTAGAGGTTGCTGAAGCCCCTAATTTTACTCTCGAAGAGTCTTATATTTGTTCCAGGCCTCTCCGAAACGATTGTAAATTTTGCGTAAAGCAAACAAAGAGGCAACTCTCCTCGCCTATTTTTTAGAAATTGCCCCAGAGCAGGTCCCCGTAATTGTATACGCCTTATCTTTATAGCGGACAACTACTTCGATTACGGAACTAAATAAAGACTCGTTGATCTGTGATCTCTTGTCAACAGAAATCGGTTGCGACCATCTCAAATGCTGACAAAGATAGCTGAGTTCTGTTGTTGTCTTTGAGAGCTTATTGAGATATTCCCGCACCTCTTCGTTTTAATTGATGAAGAGATCACTGTTGATCTCATCGTCTTCAGAGAGGAGCTAGAAGCTGATATCTTTGACAGTGAAGAGATCTGAATCGTCCTCGATATTGGTGGACAATGAAAAGGTTTGCTCGGCTTAATTAGTTTGCCCTTAATTCTAGATTTTGGACGGCCATCCGGTCACGTTATTCTGTAGTTTGGAATTGATGTTGTAAAAATTAGGAAAATCGTCATCCGAATCCGAGGACTCACTTTGATTATCTAAATCAAAGGCCAACTCGCTTTTCAGAAGCGGTTACGGCTTGGTGGCTGATTTTTTCTCATTCGATTCCTTCTTGGCTGCCTAAAAGCCTCTGCCAGTCTACTCATGTTTTTCATTTGAGGATTTTTTTGGAATGTCGAGCTTGCTGATTTTAGATTTTAGCGCGTAGACAAAATCTGTTTTCATGAACTCATTCAAGATTGAGAGGCCAAGAACAAAAGGCACAGGCAGTTTACCCAATGTCCATTCTGCATCTAGAGTTGCATATACTGATTGAATGTATTTTTGTCTGATTTGATCCTGAAGTTCGTTGACTTGGGAGGCATGAAGGAGGTGCTGAAGAAGCAAATCTGCAAGTTGAGTGCACAGCTTTATTTTATTGTTTGCAATAGACCCATTACCTTGCAAGTCTGCGTTATAGATTTCGTTGATCTAATTCGCTTATTTGATATGTTTACTTACAAAATCAGTGATAGTTTTTTGACTATTTGGTTTGTCCATTGTTGCACACTCTCAAAATTTACGCAGTATAAATTTATATTTTATATTTTATCAATTTGCTTGAATTTATAATCTGACTCCAGAATTTATAATCTGACTCCGGAATTAGAACATGCTATCGAAGATCAATCCCCTTCAGCCTCAAAAAATATGGCATTTATGTTTATCTGAGGAGCGAGGCAAAGAGCCTTAATGGAGCAGCAGAAATTTTATCTCATGATTTTTGTTTTAAAAACTGGCAAAATATTCGAATGAATAAATAGGGATTGAAAAGAATGCATTCACTATCCCGATTTAGAGTTATTTAATTTAAAAATTGATGCACAATCAGCAATATTGAGACTCTTAGGTGCACTATATTCGCATTGGGAAAACCTTTAATTTCTAAAATTGTCAAATATACCTCAAAATTGACAGCTAAATGAAATAATAATCGCAGATAGGCCGACTTCCCCCAATATTTTATCTCATAGATAGAACAAATGTCGTTTGGTAGTTATTATTAATTAAGTACAAAAATTTACTTTTTATTAGAAAATCAGTAAAATGATATGTAATAGCTTGTTGGCCAGCCTCTGCGTCATTTTGTTTGCGACTGGCTTCAGTGTGATTGTGCCATCGCCACTCCAAGATGCCAACGCTTTGGATAAAGAATCGTTTGAAATTGGGACTCACGACTTCAATGTTGCGAACCAAGAGACAGGGATGTGTACGACCGTGAGTCTCAAGTTGATCGAAAATGCAATATAATACACTCATACAGTCTGTACAAATCGCCTTATTTAGCCTTCGACAAAATGGAACAATACATGGGAGTACTGTATGGCCTCAAAAGCATCGTTGCCGACTCCGCCTACCTTAAGCCCACCCACTAGCTCTCGATTGTGTTATCGGTTTATGGAAACTATGAATGGAAATTGATTAGGGTTGCATACTTCGTAAGTTCCAATGAAAGCATGTTCCTGGGCTCCTCATCCATAGACTTCTGGAACACCCAAAAATGCAGTGCAGATCAGCAAGCAACCGAAGGACTCGCCAAAATATACGTTCCTTTGAAGTCATATGCGAGTGCAGTGGTATTCTTAAGAGGGATAAAATGCAAGAGCGAATATTGCGTCGCGAAACTACTGAACTTTACCTTAACTGGAAATTAACTAAAAATAAGGTTTTCATACAGATTCAAACACGGGCTTTTAGGTGAGCCTTACCCTATGACGGTGCATTTTGGCTATATCATGATGCAGAAGTCCTCGAGTTACTACATGTGGACTGACGTCAAGGTCCCTCACATTAACCAGACCGGGGGAGGGAGATAGTACAGTAACAGGATAGACCCTAAGTATGAGTAAGCCAGTTTATTGAAAAAATAGGAAGGAACTCTGTCCATTAAGGCTGTATCCTCGTTTGAACTTCCATTAAACTTCTTCAAGTTGATCTATTTCCAAAAACGGACTCATTGCTTCATCAATGCGACAAACCTCACATAGTCCTTTAAGAATTATTCAGCAGCCCTAAACAAAACTGTAAGCCATGAAGAGTGCGCCAATATTAAGGGCTCATTTCAGAGCATCCGCGACAAACTATGCTGCATAGCTGAATGATAATTGATTTATAGATAAAACTGAATTATCATAATCTAATCTGACAATTCATAGATCAACAAATCTATACTTTAGAAATGTAATTACAGTTGCGGGGTTTTTCACTTATTAAATAAGGTTATTTAGTGACTAATAGATATGTTTACATTTGTAATATATTAAAATCGGACTGTTTCCTCAGCTACTTGTGTCTCCCCAACCCCAACCCCAACCCCAACCCCAACCCCAACCCCAACCCCAACCCCAACCCCAAATCATTCTCAATTATATGCTCTCATTAAAAATAGTGGTTATGATTTTTTATTGATTTCAATATTTTTATGTCAATACGAGGTTAATTCCGAATAATAAAAACCATACGGTAGTTTAAACAATATATATAAAATTGTTCATGTGGAGTAAACTCCACATTAGACTCCTGATTCAACAGCCTCTTCTGATTAAAAATTGGGCGAAGAGAGAGCATAGCTATTCACGCTTTGACTATCGTCGTTGGTTTTTACAATTGGCAGCAATTTTGCCTATAATCTTTCGACATCCCTTAAGGCAATGGCTTTCATCTCCTCAGCCTGGCGTTTGTAAGCTACGCATTCCTCTGCGACCATTTCTAGTTCGATAGCAGCCTCTTGATAAAGCATTTTATACTTCTTCGTCTTGGCAATGATGCTCTGATATTTTTCCTCCTTGTGCTTCATCTTTTTTAGCCTTTCAAGAAGATATTTGTTCTGCTATTTCAGGTTATAATTCTATTCCTGTGTTATGCTAGCGATGGCTTGATAACCTTCGATCTCTTTCTTGTAGGATCGGAATTACTTATTGCTAAATAGTGCGCTATGATTGTTTGAACTGCATTAATAATTGAATACATGGATAGAGAAGCATCTTCATTCCATTTTCTGTTTCTTTGATCTTCCATGAATTTTTATCGCCTACTATTAGCATTGTTGGCAGTTTACTGAAACATATCAATGTGCGATTTTATTTTACGAATGGGTTCACAGTAGTCCAACTCATCCACATGATCCGATGGATCAACTAACCCCTTTTAATTGTACGAAGTTGTCGTGTTCATTAATTATATAAAGCCAATAATAAGTAAAATAAATTCAACTTTGAAAGTCAGGCTTCACAACCTATAGTTCTCAATAGTTTAAAAGGAACACACTCTGAGCATGTGCAGGACCGGTTTTCAAATAGGAGGGGATGTAGGTTGGGAAGGCCGTTAAATATTTAATGAAAAACCGAATGCATGAAAGTGTCAGTTTGTGACTGCTGAAACTAGGGAAAAATCAACAAGCCTACTTTGTCATTCTGTGATGAAAATACTATTCGCATAGATACAGCAAGTCAAGCGATAGCAGAAATCATTCAAACAAGCCTGTTACAGCCTATTAGGATCTGAACAGTTGCAGTCCTTCAGTATTTGAACAGCTATGCACATTATTTTGTAAATTTTAATTAATTTTAGGTGTTTTCAAAGTCTTTCAGGAGGCTATAACTGAACAACTCTGAAATGTTCGGCCTATGCTCCTGTGAGCTCAATGTATGCTGTAGAAATTCGCCCACTTCTCCAGGTAATGCTTCTTCATTGTGGATTTTGAGAGAGTTTATCTATGTCTTAATTGAAGCTTACCGAAAGCAGCCTTGACCATTTTTCATTCTCGGGGAGCCCTTCCATCGGGTTTTTCCCTACGACTAGCTCGTAGCAAACGATCCCTAGAGCCCATATATCTCTCTCGCAGCCTTGTGATTTCCCCTGCACGTACTCAGGTGATAGGTATTCTAATGTTCCGACGACGTCATTCGATTTAATATGATTGTTCGAGTATTCAGAAAACTGCGACTCGAAGCCATGATAACTGTTGGATTTTGCGATGGTTCTTCGAGCAAAACCGAAATCGCATAACCTAAGGAGTCCCTAAATCAAAGGAAAATTACATCAGAGAAGAGTATGTTTTCGAGTTTGATGTCTCCGTGCACTATGTTTCGATCATGCAAATACTTTAAGGCCTTGGCCAGTTGATAGATTAGTGGCTGGACCTATTTCAAGGTGAGCTTAGCGGCCATTTTTTTGTTCATCCTCTGGAAAAAGAGGGACTCACCTGCAAAATCCATCAGTAGATGCATGTACTAGCCATCACTGTAAATGTGATGGAGGGTTATTATGTTCGGGTGCTTCAAATGCAAGTGCAACTTGATTTATGTGAAAAGATCCTCCGATACCTTACTCTTGTTTATCGATTTCTGCGCGTAGAGGGTGCCCGAGTTTTACTCGATTACCAAATAGACGTAGGAGAAGGCACCAACTCCGATTGAACGCACGCGATAGAAAAATAATGGCTGCATTGGTCTTTGTTTTTACTATATTCGCTTCTAGCGCTGCTCCGCCCTCTCCAACACATCTTTGAATTTATCTGAGTATCTTGGCACTTTCCAGTCTTGAGGCAAAGAGTTTTTGCGCGTGGCTATGTTTATATTCTCCTTCATGTTCGTTTTCGTTTGTTTATATAAATATAATTGCAATATATGTATGCGAAATTCGAAAGCTTTATGTTATTTCATATCTGTTTATTTATATCTAAAAGCCAGGAATTTCCAATTTGGACGCATTTGCGTTAATTACAAATATCAGTGCTTCAGGAATATCATATAATATTATTATTAATTTCAGTTTGGTTATCGATATTCTCAGTGTTTGCAATTTATTTGTATATAAGCTCAAACTATTCCAAAATCGACTTTCTTTCGTACATTTGCTCCACAATTCAAACTTATTTATTAGATTGATTTCCTCAGTTTATAATAATAAAGTGGTCTATCCTTTCACATAAATGAGCATTTACTCTTGTAGGCAAGTAATGCATCCAATGCGTTTCAGGGAATGTGAGCGATGACAGAAAAGGAGACTGCTATGTGAAAAGCAGTATTTTGTCGATATTTGTTGTGCGTTTTGAGATATTATATATATTCATTAGATGAGCAAATAGTTGCAACAAGGCACATAAGACAAAATGGTTGTTTCGTGGTCGAACAGCCAAAAAGAAGAGCCAATTCATGGAAATTAGTAGGAGAACTTATACAAATCTGCGGAGATCCATGAGCCCAAATTTGCAAAGAAGAAGCCCAAATACGAAGAAAATAATGACTTCTCCTGGGGAGAGGAGTCCTCAGAGCCATTGGAATCACTCCAGGCACCCGATGAGATGAAGGTGGCCCAACTCTCTAAGGTCATTAAGACCAACCATCTCAAATTTGCAAATGCAAAAGACAGGAAGTTCTCCTGCAACAACCCAGTGAGTCCAATCAAGAAAAATACCTACCTCTACCAATAGTTGTTAGTCTGCAACAAGATCACTGAGAATCATCATGAGCAAGCATCTTCTGAAGAAGTACCTGAGGATCCGTTTGAGTATCATCCGCCTGAGGAGGAGCTCTCCAGCTATTTCAATAAGAAAATGAGAGGACTGGAGACCAAACTAAAAAAGGCCATCCTGCAGTATGAGACCATTATAGAAAAGCTGAAGTATGAACACAAAAGCGTGTAGAAGGAGCTTGCTTGTTACAAAGATCATATTAAGCTGCACTACCCTCTATTGTAAAAAGAACTATCTGCCAAATTGGAATAAATGACTGGAAACTCGATGGCTTCGGATTCAAGTTCCTCGAGCAAAAAGCGTGAGGATGTTGCGATGCCGATCTTTGCGCAAATATTAGAAATCAAGCTGTACGCCAAAAAATTTAGTGAAAAGATTGAGGGGCTCGAGACCACATTGAAAAAAATTAGCACCCAAAGCGCCGGCTATAAGAATAACCTAAACATAAGCCACCTCGAGAGCAACGACCCTTTTCATAAATGGCCAGTTGCGCGAGAGAAGAAACAAAGTTTCCAGACGACCTTGATCTCTGAGAAATCAGAGCAGTCATTTTCAGACAGTTTCAGTTTGGCTCCATCAGATGCTTCGCTCGACAAGTACACGCATCAGAGCGCAGCCCCTCCCGGAAATAAATCATGATCTTGTATTGACACAACTGCATCGGTAACGGATTATCTGAACTGACTAATAATATTATTCGAAGATTATCATACCCGATTATTGCTGATGAACTCGTCCAAATAACTCGCGTAGAAGCTTAAGACAAATGACAATTTTCGTAAATAAATGGAGAAAGCCGAACAGAATTATATGCGGAAGAGTCAACAAGCCCACTACTCCGATCTTTCTGAAATAAATTCCGACCTGATCAGCAAATTCGATGGCAAATTCGATGGCAAATTCGATACCAACAAAGCTCCGATGCAAATATATTTCTTCTCAGGGGTCTACCAGCCCTCCGAGCAGAAACTCCTGGATAAGATGCTGATGTTCTTCGTAAAGAAGATCGCCAAGTACTTCCCATTTTAATTAGGCCCGAAGGACTCTATAGCATCGTCTACTTCAACGACGAGCACAACGTAAATAAGTTCAATGGTTTCAAGAACTTCTTCAGCCTCCTGCCAATCGAGTATTATTTGCATTTGGAGAGAATATATTTGGTGAAGCCATCCTTCAAAGATAAAGCATATAAACTTTTTTCATTCCATAGCATTGTCAAGCACATCAACAGCAAGATCTCATAAGTCTCCTCAATCCTTAGCCTCTGCTAGAATTTGGGAATTGACCCCAAAGAAGTCTATCGCACTTTGCCGCAGAAAGTAAAAGAAGGCTATCAGGAAGAAATGCAGTTCAATCCAACACTTAAGAAAATGAACCAAGTCATCCTCCCAATCAAACCCTCCTTCCTGAAGAGTTTGGAAATAGAGTAATATGTAAATTACATCTCAATATAGGATAAAAGTCAACGCGGGATCCCAGAGATCTTGTAACTCCTCATTTTTTACTTCCAGCAAAACAAAAGCGGGCTGGTACTCGAGGGGCTGTTCAGGAAGAGTGTCAGTATCGATGAAGAGACTGAAATTATGTAGCTGCTCTCCCGTCAGCAATATTAGTGCCTTGATAGAGTGACAAACCCTCACATTGTTGCAAGTACCGCAATTCTTATCCTAGATTTAATAAAAAGGTTTGCCTCAAAGCTCGCCACCCCAATAGTCCCCTATAAACAGTTTGATAAACTCATGCAGACAAACCAGCTCAATGCTGAAGTTCTCTCTTCGATGGTCCGTGAACTCCAGCAAATAAGTTTTACCAAATTGCTTTCACTCATGTTCTTGCTATAGTTCTTCCTCAAGGAGGTTATCCCTCGGAGCTAGGCCAATAAAATGACACTGCAGAACATATCGATATGTTTGGCACCATGCCTAATGTGGGCCGAGGAGAGATCGATCAAGGATATAGTGTATACGAATAAGTCTGTGCAAGTTGTTATCATAATGTTGGAGAATTTTGAAGCAATATTCGGAAATCATCAACAGCAAAAATAGTTGTATCGCAGCAGCTTCAGAATTCAAAGAAATAAATCACTCGATGAAGATATTCTCTCTGATAGCCCCACTTCAAACATCCCCACCAATCCTAACCTATACACGAATCTTAACCCAAATACGAATCTCAACCAAAACATTCACACTAACGCGAACTCAAATTCAAGCTCAAATATTCACAATCATCTTAACGGTAATATTCGTCATAATCCAAACTCAAATTCAAACACTAATCTCCACTCAAACATTTACAATAACCAAAGTGCAAATTCAAACATTTACAATAACCAAAGTGCAAATTCAAACATTTACAATAACCAAAGTGCAAATTCAAACATTTACACGAATCAAAATGCCAACTCAAACTCAAGCGCTAATCTCCACTCAAATATTTACAATAATCCTAATGCAAACTCAAACATTCGCAATAATCATAATTTTAACGCCCAGAATGCAAGCAACTAAGAACTCACTATTAAAAGCACAAAGAGCCAAAAATTCCTTTTGGAGGAAGAAATGGTGGCGAATGAGAACATCACCATTCAGTTTCAAAACACAAAATATAAACTCAATAATATGGTCCCCATAAAAGATATAAAAGGTAAAGGCTCAAACAGAAGCGAGTACAATAAAAATGAGAAGCTCGACGATCAATCCTAAATGTTGAAGGCCCTGCCAATATAAAAATAGAAATCATTGCAGGCAAACAATAAAACAGTGCAAACTTTATAAGTTCCGAAAAGACCTCGGAGAGGCATATTCTCTTCTTTCGTCGAGCAATAGAATAAGTAGGGCAAGAGTGCAAGCAAATCCAACAAATCAATAAATTCAATTCGTTCTTCTGATGTTTGAACTTCATTCATTTATACATCTGCAATAGGTTAGTAGGAAAAGCAATCATAAATTTACCCTATACTCGGTTAGTATGGCTTCTTGCTGTTCCAGGATACTCTTTTTCCGCATGATTTCCAAGAGAATATAGTTGAGCTCCTGATCTCTCTCTTTGATCTTTTCGTGCAGCTTGCTCTTCATGAACTTCTCCTTGCTGATCACTCCATTTGAGGATAAGCTGCTCAGTTTTTAGTCTTGGTCCAAGAGCATCATCATTGTGCCTTTCATGTTGTTCTTGTGCTTCTCGACTGGCACATTCTTCTTTCTCTCAGCCAAGTATCTTTGGTCGAAGACATTGAGAGGAATGTGCTCAGATGAGCCACTTTCAGGGTCGAACAAGTAAATCGATAAACCCTGTTCCTATTCGTGGATCTGATAATGCAAGTTCTGCTTTGAAATTGAAGCCAGCGCAGTATTTGTGCTCGTTTTTTGTGCTTTTGGGGAAGTCTCTGGTTTCTTTTTGGTTGTTGGGTTCGCAGCTTCAAAGAAATGGGCGAGTATTAAACTGGATGCCTCAATGGCTTTGGCATGTTTTTTTTTCAGCCAGGAGTTCATTTCCCCTACCTTGATTAGATAGTTCCACTTTTTTTATAATGCGTTTTATACGATTTGTTTTTCAAGAGACCTTTCCGCTTCCTTGATCTTGATACTGCGCGAGTTCTTGAGCGCCCCTCGAGACATATTAATCGAAGCCGCACTCTTCTTAAAATTGATGGCCCTTGAGTCAAGGAATTTGACTTAACTTGCTTTGAGTTCGCTGCTGCAGATGTGGTCGTTGTTCGCTGTTTTGGGCCTCTTCATCGACCTTTGTTTGTGGTCATTTTTCGATTTAGGGCTCACCACATCGCATAGAGTAAGCTATTTCCCAACCCAAATGCCTTCATGCCGAAAATCTTAAACTTTCAGGTTTTATCTGCTATCTGGGATCAAGCCAATAAAAGCATTAATCTCTTCAATTGATGGAAAATAGCCAATTCTTTCTTCTAACCTTTGCACAAACCTAAACGGACTGATGACGGTGTCAGTTTTTGAGGGATCATCGCTTTGCCAGATAACATTGGGATCGATATCATGAAAATCGATGAATTTTTTGAACTTCTCCAGAGTCTTGCTCACCTTCAAAGAGTCAGTCTATTGTGGACTCACTTTGATGGTGTTTTATGATTGCTTGGCTTATTAAGATGGTGTGGCTTAATTATGATATTCTTCTTGCATTTTCTATTTATTATATATATTCTGTAATAATTCGAAATCGAATAATGACTATTTGTTGTTCACTCTTAAGTATTCTGAAATCATAAGTCATAGATCCAATAGTAGTGAAATCGACCCTGATGACGACACACTTGAAAGATTCATGCTCTAACTGTCTAACTAGCTCAGTAATTAAGAAATGCATTTCGAATTCTTTTTGAACTGCAGGTCAGCCTGTTTAGTTTTAATTTAAGTTTGTGCTTCCTCGTTAAATTATTAGTCAGGCTCATTCCCGAAAATGTTGCTGTAATTGGCACGGCTCATACTATCTTTGTGATCATCGATGTTGGTGCTTTCAAATTGAATCCGACTGAACTGAAAATTATCATGGTCATTTATGTGTGTCTTCATTTATACTTATTTTTTCAGGAACTCATTACTGGTTATAAGTTACATGTTTCTTTTCCGGAGTTAAATGTTCCGCAATCTGATCTGTTCGTACTCGATGTTCAGGGCTTTATACTTCTTTTCGATTTTTAGCATAGTCCCTTATTTTTTGGTCATATTATTTAGGATTGCTTCTTTTTCTTGATTGAATTTTTTGAGGATCTGGGCTTAGACATCCATTCGTTGCACTTATCGTTCGAGCTATTTTATCACATTCTTTAGTGATCCAATTATAGACTAATACTATAATTCACTCTTCTTTTTTTATTGCTGCTTTGCTTCCGAAACATGCATTTAATGTGCAAGTTCAAGCTATTCCAGGAGATCCTTGACAGTATAATTTTATTTTCGTTTATGTGGAGCGCTATTCGTGTATTTAGAAATCAGTTTCTGGATTTAGAAATGGATCTGATTCGACTATTCCTTTAAACTAATCATAGTATCATTCATTTATTCAAGCTATAGTTTTAGACTTTTCATTTTCTTTTGTTTTTCACAGTCTTATCTTTTGGACTGTATGAGTTTCTCCTCTAACTGAAAGTATTAGACTATTTTGGTTTCAAGTTTTGCTTATAATTCTGAAATTTTATCATTTTGATGCGCATTTCCGAGCTGTTTGCTGTGACTTTCATATTTGGTCGATTTGAATATTGCATTTTTGTCATTACTCTATATAATTTTGCCGAAGAATTCAGATTATTTTTTCATTTCTGAACTTGAACCACATACTTGAGTTTTAGAATTAGAGTTTAAATGCAGTTCCAATTTCATTGGCTTATTTTTATAATGCAAAGTCTGCATTAATTTGGACTGAGCTGATGAACTTGCAGAATTTTGCAGAATGTCAGATTTGATTGTTTTTCTAGAAGTAATAGGAGTGCGTAATTAAATTATGTCTTTATCTTTACTCTTATCTTTGTGATTCATTGAGTCATTCTTCGTTGTTTTAATGTATGATGTATGTTTTATAATATCGAGGGAGTCTTTGCACGTAAAAAATGGCTCATTTTATTATTATTCATCGGCCTTTTCTTTTTAGGCACTTTCGTTTTTGTTTTTCAGTTTATCGCGGTTGTTCAGCTTTACGGATTTAAGAGAATCAGAAGAATCCCCGCGTTTCCTGGAGAACCTTCGTGAGGAATTTTGCGGAGTTGATGCCTTTTATGTCGGCGAGCATATTTGACTGAGATTGATTTCTAAGGTGTTCGCTTGCATTGCTCAAATTCGAGAAGAAGTATAATTCGGATGAAACTTTATTGTGAGAAAAATTAATAAGTATAAAATTATTGAGATAGGCATACATTCGTTGAAATGCATACTCAAATTCAGCATGTTTATTTTTCATGAAAGATCATTCGATTTGCAAGTTCTGAGCGATGTCTTCTCTTTGGGAGATTGCGGACATCTCCTTGATGATTGTGCTGATGACATGAGGCTGGTCATTGTACATGAAATGCCCGGCATTAAACAATTCGAAATACTTGATTTGCGGGATACCCTTTGTGTATCCGACAACCTTATCATCAACTTTGTACTCCTATCAATTAATATAAAATTACAGTCATGGGCAAGGGAGTGAATTTGGTACTATCGATGAAAGTCACACCATTCTCGAGCCAATCCTTGATTCCTTTTCGATATCCAACGAAATCATTGTCTCCTGCAATGAACACTTGTTTCACAGATAAATAGTCTTTATAGAATTGCGAGATTTCCACATTGTAGTTGACAGCCATGTCAGCATAGAGCAGTGCTTGAACCTTGGGAGAGTTTGCTTCAAACAGTTTTTGATTTGGAGCCTTCAAGAGTGTGACAGTTTGTGATTGGCTCAAAAAATACTGAACCATTGGGACAAAATCTGTGAGATTCGATCCGAGTGGCAAATTGAATAAATTTCTATTTTTTGTATTGGTTTCGATATAGTTCAAAGTAGTGTCATAGCAAGTGTGTGCTTCGCTATACTTCTTACCCCTCTGGTAATTCAGGCAATTCGAAAAAGTGGACTCTATTGTGATTCTCTGGGCTTCTCCAAATATCTTCATCTCTATCCCCCCTGTGCCATAGTACTTCCCCACTTGGTAAAAATCTGGCCAAGGTGCAACATGGATAATTCCGACGAGAGGATCGAAGTCCTATAGTCCGGGGAGCAGACGAACAAAAGTAGCTTATCCGATGAGATAAACCGATTTAGATTTGCCAATGTCTGCTTCTTTGCTAAAGATATTTAGGGCAGTTGTGAGAGCCTTGCCGAAATCTTTGCCAGTAAAGTCGGCCAGATGGGTGAAATCAGAGACGAAGGAATATCCAGACCCCAAAGTGTCCAAGAACATGACATTTCCATATTGTGTCAGGCTATCAGGGTTATCTGCGAGAGTCATGTCACTCTTCAGGGATTTTGGTCCAAGCCCTCCGAAATTGAAATAGTGAGACGATCGGCCTGGAGCCCCTACTGCTACAAATAGGTTGTTGTTCTTGAGACTTTATTGGTTTTTCTATCCGTCTTTGCCAAAGAAGACGAAGAACAGTTTCTCTGCAATGTCAGGCAACAGAATAGTCCCGGTATACATTAAGTTGTTGGAAGTGACTCCAGAGATAGGATTAATCACAACTGAGTCTTGCACAGTCAAGTAACACAACAATAGGCCAATTAAAGCAATCTTGGTGATCATGAATCCTTTATTTTGTTATTAAGTATGATTATTCATGAGTTAATTCACGACATCAGCATAAAAAAATATAATACAATGCATTAATGTTATCTTATATTCAGGCTATGGTTATTGTTGGGTGATCGAGAGTCTGTTCAGGAGGATGCGCCATGCAACAAAGGACCATATTTTATTTATTTTATATCAGGCATAAAAATATAATTTGAGTATTTAAAAGTTTTGTTCATTGCAAGATTCAAGATTGCGTTAGAGAATGTCAAGTAAAACCAATGGCAAAAAGCAGACGACGAATAAGAAAAATAGCAATAAGGCGACAAATAAAGCCAAGCTAAATCAGGTTGAGAAGGAGGAAAGTGGGAGCGGTCCATAAGAGAAATAGTCGGATCCATTTCGGATAAATAAATGCATGGGAATAACTCTCCCGATTTTGTAAATGGCAGACCCTTACTATCCGCATTCGAATTTGGCAACTTCAGTCTTTCAAGGTTATTACTTCCTATTTTTCATGTTCAGTGTCATGTTCATCGTGGTATACCCTTTGATAAACTTCATGGGAGATAAGGACTTGGTTGATAAAACCGTCCTTCTGCTGGTCCAGACGAATATCAAGTGGGATATCATCAGCTTTGTGTGCTCATCATCCTTAGTTTTAGTATTTACTCAAATTTGTCAAACTCGTTTGCTTCCACTCAAGGCTATCCTTGCACTCGCCTGCGGAACATTCATTGGAGGTGGAGTTTTCGTCGTGAAATCATACGAGATGTATTTTACTGACCGCATTTTTATCATAATCTTGAGCTGGGGGTTCGGATTCAAGTCAATGAGCTACATCCTTGACAAGTATTCCCCACAGGATTAAAATGGCCAGGCTAATGCAAAACAACAATAGTGGAGGGCTCTAGAGAAGTAGAAAGGACTGGACAGATTGAGCAAACGTCTGCTGTTCTTTCTGAGCCCGATCGTCAGGTACAAGAAGTTCGTGTACGAGCATGAGCCGGGCCTGAAGATCCACCTCTCATACGTATTCGCCAAATTCTTGGGCTTCATGATGTGCGTGGTGGTCAACAACATTCTGCTGATAAACTTCATCGAGCCCGAATTCGAAAACAACCCATCCTTTGTTGCCCTGATCTTTAAGCTTATTCCTTTGACTTTCTATGTCAACATGATCCTCTACTTCATGGTGATGGACAACATACTCACGGCCACAGCAGAGTTGACCCAGATCAAAACACGGGTGCTATACTTGGACTGGTGGAATGCCAGCACAATCGCATAGTTCATCGACAAGTGGTGCCTCCTGCTCAAATAATCCACTGACATGCTCCTTCCGAAGGCAAGTCAGAAGCTCAAAAGGACGACCAGTGTGTTCATCCTGCTTGTCCTGCTGTTTACCATATTCGGACGATGGCCCAACGTGAGATCCCTTAGCTTCTGCGCACTTGTTCTGGGCGTCTTCTATCTGCTGGCCGACAACAGGAGAATACAGAACAATTATATTGTGCATCTGCTGTGCATGGGGTTTACGCCCTTCTTGATTTCACTGCAAGAGAAGTATGGAGTCTTCGATTGAAATGATATGATATAAATATAATCATCCTGCATTATCATTATTTTACATCGAACATACTCACAGATTCACAGACTCACAGATGGGGTTGGGGTTGGGGTTGGGGTTGGGGTTGGGGTTGGGGTTGGGGTTGGGGTTGGGGTTGGGA
>NW_028282829.1:0-18193 GCF_059751285.1 Brachycentrus maculatus
GTCTGACCCGGTTTTTGGTGTGTTTAAAATTGTTAAAATGCGCTTTAAATATCAATACTTATTGGTATGGCCACAAATACTGATAACGAATACTCAAATACTGTGGACTAACCCTTGTATATTTGTTCGGCTTTTGTTCGTTTTTTGACTAGCGTAAACCACCTGAATTTATTTCGCCGAATTTACACGATTCCACTCACGATTTATAGGTTCTTACCTGCTAGAAGAAAATCCATTCAATTCTAAAAACCTTTTGCCTACCAGACAGTCTTTTGACGTTAAGTTTACAAGTTCCTTATTCGAATAAACTTTCCCTTAACTTCTTCCTGCCTCGAACTTCTGAATCGGTTCGGTAAAACCTCATCTACAAGGAACTTTATTCGTTTGAGACGTTTCGGGGCTCGTCACTTCACCCGTTCTCGTGCCAGGGCGAGATCAGAATATGCTTCAGACTTCCATGAAGTTTAACAACATTAGCTGGCAATTTTCATCCTTTGACGTAATGTGTGATGAAGTATTCACGTACAATATTTTTATTGTCAAAGATGAAGAAGAATATGGAAGTCTGGGCATTTACGGGGCTGACGACCGTCATTTTGAATAATAATTTGAAGGATTTGTGGTTTTCAATAATGGGTAGAATTGGTGAATGTTACGCGTGTGTAATAAGTGATCACTTTACACACGTGTAACATTCATCAATTCTACCCATTATTGACAACCACACTACTCAAATTCTTCAAATTATTATTCAAAATGACCTCGTTAATGCCCAGACTTCAATATTCTTCTTCATTTTTGATGAGATGTCAAAAAATAATAAGTATTCACGTCTTCATAAGTTTCCCTTAATGCTCACCTTTCAATTTATTAATTTTATTGTACAATATTATTGATTTATTTTGCTAGTTTACGTATTATTTAAAATAAATTTTAGTATTCTTTTAGTATTTTAAAATAAATTTTACTTGATGTACTGTTGTTATATAACATTTAATTTTGAAACTAAGCAATAAAATCTTTTCATTAATTGATTCGGCAGTCACTTAATAAAAAAATCTATCGTTGTTTGAAAATGATTGCATCGAAACACGTATCGTAAGAAATAGTGGTATTAACTTAGTAAAACTTAAATTAAAAATAATAAAATCTTAGTTGAGAGGCGTCGTAGAGTTTTCTCAATAATATAAAAAACAAGAATATTGGATAACCGTCAATTGATATTTATTTAACCTATAACTAAACCTTTATTTTTATTTTATTCGTTTATTTTTTTTACCTTATTTTACAAATACATCATTCGTACTTAAGGAGTGTTATAATGAATATTTAAAACTTCTTTATATTTTTTTACACATACATTTTCACCATGAAACTATTAATAATAATTTATGTTTATAATTTATGTCATAATTTTTAAAATAATCTTAGGAATTTCGCTTCTTCTAACCCTTATCCGTACCAAATAGTGCATAAGGGTACTAAATCACATTGATACAATGTTGATTCGACTGTTGAAAACAAGGTTATCAATCACATACCCTTTAGGTACCAGTCCAGAACATTTTTTTCTATTTTTTTTCTTCTAAAATTTCATTCGCTTATGTCCACTCAGAAGTTCCCAAATTGGTTTATTATTATTCACACAAGGTTCTGGAACAATAAACCACATTTTGGATGCTTCTGGGGCCTTCCGCAGGATTCTTACAAATCCTCGGAGACGGATAGCCACAAAAAGCTTCCCAGATCATCCGTCAAGCCTTTCCATATGAGAAGATATGATTAATATCCTAGCGTGGAGCTGTTCTGTATAAGTAAACAGCCCCACGCCTGCATAGTGAGTTTTTTGGAACACTGAGCGTAAATTGCGACGTAAAACCCCTTAAAACACCCCTGTGATATATGTACTTTGTGTAATCTTAATTAAATCCTCTACACTTATCGTAAACATTGTTTTATACAACGCTGCTTCTACTCCACGTTTATGTTTACCATATATGGGCTGAAGGAAAATAAAAAACACGATTAAAAAAAAAATTGCGAAAAAAACTTAAATTATTGTATATTTTTATTTTATGTATATATTTTGCTAACGTGATATTAAAATAAAAATTATTTAAAAATGTATCTTAATAAACGGTGATAATGATGACAAATGCTTCAAAATCGTGTCTCAATAGAATCTTTTTTAAGTGGTAAATTAAAAATGCCTATATATTAACGAATTAAAAAAAAGGTACCGGAACTCAATTCATATAAAGCTTTTTACTAAAAATAACATTTTCGAATATCTTTTGAATATTCATTACAATACCATTTTTTATTTACAACATTTTGAGTGTGTCCAAATACTTGTTCACAAAATCTGGATTATCTCCAATTACAGGAGTTATTTTCATATTATTTTTTGACATCTCATCAAAGATGAAGAAGAATATGGAAGTCTGGGCATTTACGGGACTGACGACCGTCATCGGCTGGTTTAAGTGATCACTTTACACACGTGTAACATTCACCAATTCTACCCATTATTGACAACCACACTACTCAAATTCTTAGAAGTTCTATATATATATATGAACCAATTTAGAAACCTTGTTCTTAAATTTAGAATCCTTGTTGTATGTAAAGAAGCTTTTTATTAAGCAGAAACTCTTATATTAGTATGTGAGGTCTCATGTGTGTGATTATAATCCAGGATTCGGACCTCACATACTAATATAAGAGTTTCTGCTTAATAAAAAGCTTCTTTACATCTCACCAATAGATGTCTGTAGTGAAGTTCTAGTGATTCAAGAACAAGGTTTCTAAATTGGTTCATATATATATATATATATATATATATAGAACTTCTAAGAATTTGAGTAGTGTGGTTGTCAATAATGGGTAGAATTGGTGAACGTTACACGTGTGTAAAGTGATCACTTAAACCAGCCGATGACGGTCGTCAGCCCCGTAAATGCCCAGACTTCCATATTCTTCTTCTTCTTTGATGAGATGTCAAAAAATAACCATTTTTTATCATTTTGACAAATTATATAAATATGTATTGTAATTACGTAGACGCAAACATTGTTTCGTCTAATTGATTTTGAAAATTAAAAAAAAAGAAAATTATCCATGAAAAAAGGTGCCGGAACGCCGTTCCACCGTGTTACAATAAAAAAACCTAGGTATTAATAACCGTAAAGTGCTGCCGAATAAAATTAATGAAATCTCAAAATGGATTTTTGTTTTTGTGAAATTCTGTAATTTTCGGTTGGTATTTCAATAAAATAATAATCATTTTGCGTGCCAAGAGGAAGAGTTTATTTATTTATTTTGTTTGCAGTTTTCTGTTGGTAATGTTAGAAGTTTCTAGTATTTTGATTTGAGCATTATAATTCTTTTTTTAACATACGTTTTCTATAAAACGAACTTTATTGTACGTCGGGGTTATTTTTTTACCCTTATTTGCGGATTAAAAGCAGTGAAGCATGGAACTCTGCATTTTGTATTGTGATGTTTTTAATTGGACGGCGCCAACCGACGTCATACCTGCAAATGGCGCCGGCGTCGGTGTAGATCGGCGCCAATTTAAAATTCATTTATACTACCAAACATTGAATTAATTTGTGCTTTGAACGTTTTGTAATTAGAAACATTACCTTTGTTTTTGTAACGTGAAAATTCTTGAAAAAAATATTATTTCGGAGACCGTGAAATTCTCACATTCGTAGAGTTTATTTGTTTGGTTTAAATTTTTTCCATAATACTTACAGCACATTAAACTTACTTAAATACCCTTACTTTTTATTGATAATTTTTTTATATTACCTTGTTAAGTCTTGTTAAATTTTATCATGTGTCGTTCATAAATATTTATTACAGTTTAAATTTGGTAAAAATGCAGATTGCGTTTCACCACATTCAAACATAAATGCAAATGTAATAATTATGGGTGAAGTGGTCTTACCAGCGCACTAAGTTTGGCAAGCGTGTCTTTGCTGTTGCGGTCCATCGGCATGGACTGCACTTCCACCAGCAATTTTAAACAGTGTGATTGAAAATTAAGAAAAACCAAAAATATATTTTTTTGCTAAATCTTTTCCATAAAGTAGTATTTTACGAAAATAGCGCTATATTTGTTTTCCAAAATTATATATTTATATATTTATATATATATATATATATATATATATATATATATATATATATATATATAATATATATATATATATATATATATATATATATATATATATATATATATATATATATATATAAATATATATATATATATATATATATATATATATATATATATATATGTATATATATATATATATATATATATATATATATATATATATATATATATATATATATATATAAATATATATATATATATATATATATATATATATATATATATATATATATATATATATATATATATATATATATATATATATATATATATATATATATATATATATATATATATATATATATATATATATATATATTTATATATATGTAATAAAATAACTAGGTACCTACCTATACATTTTATTAAGTACTTACAAAAAGTACCTACATATTATAAAACAGTTCTACCACAGATGTCGCATGCGTCGCACAGAATTAAACAAAAGAGATCCGATAGGAAAAAATAACTGTCAGAATCAGATAGATATAAAAATTATTGTAAAGATTAATTAAGAATAAACTTTTATTGTCGTTTCTTTAATTACAAAGCAACACATTGTTTATTTTATTATTATACACCCACTTTACATATTATTTACACTTAATTTTCAAAAGGAAAATATTACCACGTTATAAAACGACAATTTTGTTAATCAAAAATGAAGAAACAAAATAAAAATAAAATGGATACTGCTCCTCAAACATTAGAAAACTTACTAGAAAAATTAATACAAAATGCTCAGGTAAGCAAACATCAAAATTTAAAAGATATTTCAGAGAAGTTCATCATTGAAAAATTTACAAGCAAAAATCCTAATGCAAACCAGTGGATGGATATTTTTGAAAAAGAATGTACACGTTTTGAGGTGACAACGGATGAGAAAAAAATTGAAATATTAAGATTGTTTATGGATAAAAGTTGTGAAGATTGGTACAGTTCGATGATGATAAAATTTTCCATGAACTCAGAATGGATAGTATGGAAAAACAACTTTTGTAAAACATTTACAAACAAGGGATGGAACCATGTAATGTTTGCATTATCTTTTAAATATAACGACGGTTCCTTGTTAGACTATGCCATAAGGAAGGAAAAACTTTTGTTGGAGATGAGAAGAACGATCGACATGGGTACCTTAGTAGATCTTATTGTGGCTGGTTTACCAGAATTTATAATTAATAAGATTGATAGAGAAAAATTAGAAGATACAGTCGATTTATTCAATGAAGTAAAAAAACACGAAAACATTGTAAATAAAAAAAGGTTTTCGGATCAAAGAAGATATGGAAATCTAAGAACTAGTGGTAAAATTAAAGATAAAAGTCCATGTAAGATTTGTGAAAAATTAAATAAGGGAACTCGATATCACCCTGAAGTAACGTGCTGGTTTAGAACAAAGGAGGATGATAAGTTTAATAATAAAAATACTATCAGACATGTAAACAATTCAGTTATAGAAGCTAAGTTAAACGAAACCGATCAAAAAAACGAATAGTAACACCATTAATAAATGTCAAACTATTACTAAATGATCAAATTGAAATATTTGGAATTTACGATTCAGGTTCAAATGTTTTTCTAATAAATTCTAAGTTATTAAAACTAAAAGGAAAAGGAAACAATATGAATGAAGCAGATTTAGTAACAATTAATGGTGTTAAAAAGACAAACGGTTTGACGACTTTGAAAATAAAAATATTTGAATTGGAAAAAAACGTTGATGTATATATTATTGATGAAGAAAATTTCAAATATGATTTTTTGATAGGATTAGATATGATAAAAAAATTTAAACTAATCCAAAATGAAGACTTAAAAATAACACAGAGACAATGCTTGAAAAATGAAAATAAAAAGAAAGTAGAAAAAATTTCTACAAAATATAAAATTAAAAATAGTGAATTTAAAAATACAGAAAATAATAACAGCGAGGAATGCAAAATAAATTATAATGAACATGTAAAAGAAGAAGATTTTGAAATAAAAATAAATCATTTAAATCAATTTCAAAAATCTAAAATAAATGAACTGATTTGCAAATATAAATCCGTTTTTGCAAAAGACAAATATGATATCGGCACTGTTAGTGGATACGAAGCGAGGATAGACTTACTAGTAGACAGATATTGCAGTAAGAGGCCTTACAGATGTACTGTAGAAGATAAAAAGGAGATAGAAAAACAAATTGCAAAATTACTGGATAATAAGCTAATAGAAGAATCCTACAGTCCATTTGCTGCACCTGTTACATTGGCATTTAAAAAAGAGGAAAACAAAAAATCCAGACTGTGTATAGATTTCAGAGACTTGAATAAAATAGTAGTGCCTCAAGCCCAACCATTTCCTTTAATTGAAGACCTAATGATAAAGACCAGGAATTGCAAATTTTTTTCAACACTAGATATAAACTCAGCGTTTTGGTCTATTCCTTTACGAATCGAAGACAGAAAAAAGACGGGATTTGTTACACAAGAAGGACATTTCCAATGGACTTGCCTACCATTTCGATTGAAGACCTCACCAGCAATTTTTCAAAGGATACTAGGTAACATATTAAGAAAGTATAAACTTACTGATTTCACCGTTAATTACATAGATGATATTCTTATATTTTCTAAAACTTTTGCTGAGCACATTAAACATCTAACGCAGTTGCTGGAAGCGATCGAAACGGAAGGTTTCAGGTTAAAATTTACAAAATGCGCATTTGCGTCAGACTTGGTAAAATATCTAGGTCATATAATTCAAAATAATTCAATAAAACCAGTAAAGGATAATTTGATTTCAATAAAGAATTTTCCTGTTCCAAAAACGATAAAAAATGTAAGACAATTTCTGGGGAAAATAAACTTTTACCATGAATACATACCAAAGAGTGCAATAATACTAGATCCATTGCATAACTTACTAAGGAAAAATCAAAAATTTATTTGGTGTGATAAATGCCAAAAAGCATTTGAAATAACAAAAAGCATGCTTTGCTCACAGCCCGTTCTAGAAATTTTTGATCAGGATTTACCAATCAACATTTATACCGATGCTTCTTTAGAAGGTGTTGGGGCCATTTTGAAACAAAAGCAGCCCGATGGTAGAGAAAAACCAGTGGCATACTTTTCAAAAAAACTAAATGAAGCTCAGAAGAAAAAAAAAGCAATATATTTAGAATGTTTAGCAATTAAGGAAGCAGTAAGATACTGGCAATACTGGTTAATAGGTAAATCATTTACGGTTTATTCAGATCACAAACCTTTGGAAAATATGAATCTGAAATCTAGGACCGATGAAGAGTTAGGTGATTTAACATATTATTTATCGCAATATGAATTTGAAATAAAATAAAATCCAGGAAAGAAGAATTTAGAAGCAGATTGTCTAAGCAGGAATCCAGTATTAGAATCGAGTGAAAATGCAGATGAACAATTAAAAGTTGTAAATTTGGTTAAATTAGAAGATATTTTAAGAGATCAGAATAAAAATGAAAGAATTCAACAGAAAAAAAACAAATGGATTGAAAAAAACAATGTCTATTTTAAAAAGGTCAAGAAAAAAGAAAAAATAATTCTTTCAGAACCGTTTAGCATCGAAATCATAAAAGACATACATGAAAACCTATGCCATATTGGAATTGGACAAATGCAAAAGACTATTAGTCCACATTACGCAGCCAAAAATTTGACGAAAAACATAAAAACAATTTGTAGAAATTGTGAAATTTGTATTAAAAATAAATCAAGAGGACAAAAGAAATTTGGATTTATGTCTCATCTAGGCCCGGCCACAAAGCCTTTTGAAATAATATCTTTAGACACAATTGGAGGTTTAGGAGGTTCAAGATCAACAAAAAAATATCTACATCTCTTAGTGGATCACTTTACAAGATACGCATTTATTTTAACCTCGAAAACTCAGAATGCAAATGATTTTATAAAACTAGTCATGAAAATAACAGAAACCGAGGATATTGGTATGCTTCTCACCGACCAATACCCAGGAATAAACTCGAAAGAATTCAAGGAATTCTTAAATGACAAGCGGATCCCAATAATCTTCACTGCAGTAAATGCACCATTCTCAAATGGCCTAAATGAAAGGCTGAATCAAACATTGGTGAACAAAATCAGATGCAAAATAAATGAAAAAGGGAAAAGAAGAGCATGGACCACAATAGCTCAAGAATGTGTTAGTAAATATAATAATACTAATCACTCAGTCACTGACTTTTCCCCAAGTTATCTTTTATATGGTACAGATGTAAATATTTTACCCAACGAATTAAAACAAGGAAAATCTAATAATGACTGGATTAGAGACAGGCAAATAGCGCTTGAAAATACAATAAAATCACATAATTACAATAAAACATTATTTGACAAAAATAGAATAGGCTGCGAATTCAACGTAGGAGACATGGTGTATGTGGAAAATGGAAACAAGCTAAACAGAAAAAAATTGGATGAACTAAAAATTGGACCTTATAAAATTATTGAAAAAATTTCTAACTCAATATACAGAATTGATACAGGTCACAAAAAAATAAAATCAAACCTTTATCATATCACTAAACTTATACCAGTCCCTTCACTTCAAGGAGATGATCCGGAGGACGAGTGAAAATTTTACTATGAATTTTCTTCCCCAAGGGGGGAGATGTAATAAAATAACTAGGTACCTACCTATACATTTTATTAAGTACTTACAAAAAGTACCTACATATTATAAAACAGTTCTACCACAGATGTCGCATGCGTCGCACAGAATTAAACAAAAGAGATCCGATAGGAAAAAATAACTGTCAGAATCAGATAGATATAAAAATTATTGTAAAGATTAATTAAGAATAAACTTTTATTGTCGTTTCTTTAATTACAAAGCAACACATTGTTTATTTTATTATTATACACCCACTTTACATATTATTTACACTTAATTTTCAAAAGGAAAATATTACCACGTTATATATATATATACATATATAAATATATATATATATATATATATATATATATATATATATATATATATATATATATATATATATATATATATATATATATATATATATTTACATATGTGCGTGTGTACATACACGTCGAAACCTCTATTTCGGATTCAATTTAATGAAATACTTGAAAATATTTCCATTTCTTTTGTAAATCAAGATGTTTGTTATCCTTTTCAAGAAATTATTAATTTTCCCACTGGTGGGGGATCCTTTTGCTTCTGAGAATTCAGGAAGTTTTCATTTCATTATTAAAAGGCAGGTATTTATTTCACGAGTTGTGAAACCAAAATTGGCGTACCGTAAAGTGGGTATACTTTGCACCATGGGTGATACTTTGCACCACCTTCTGTAAAGAAATTGTAGAGCTGGTCATCTCTGATACATGTCATTTTTCATTCTACTTTCTATTGTTTCTGATAGATGGCACTTCAATCTACTTTTTAGTTTACAGAAGTAACAGTCGGTCGCTATTGCTTCAATGCGTTTTTCCTGTCCGAACGTAAAGAAAGTTTTCTGTCTGAAAATTGTGTCCGAAAAAATCCAGTGGAATCAGTATACTGAAACTAGCTACAACAAGTGAGTGGTCTCTAAATCGCAGGTAGGTAGGGCCTGCTTTTCTCAAATGCTGTATTTTTTAGTTACGTTGTCAAGTTTATGTAAAAATAATATTTTTTTAAGAACTGACTTGTATTGACCACTTTTGGGGTAACATTGCACCAGGTGCAAAGTATCCACAAAAGGCCATAATTAATTAATATGATGAAAAGTCTTAAAACGGCTAATACAACTTGACATGTTTGCTAAATATCTATAGGTTTTGTGTACTTACTTAATTCCTGATGGTATATTTTTTTCAAAAACGTCAAGAACACACAAACAGCGGCCTTATGCCAGACGATACTGCGATTTTACACCGAAGAGAGTGGAGCAGTGTTTGGAGGCCATTCAAAATGGTACAATCAGTCAAAGAAAGGCTGAAGAAATTTCCAAAATCCCCAGAAGGACGATTAACTATAAGCTCAAAGGTCAGCACACAAAACCTGTGGGAAAACCTCCGATATGTGACAAGGGCGAAGAGCAATCCTTTGTAAACTGCATAGTAGACATTAGTGAGTACGGTTTCCCAGTGAGTGTTTTTAACATTCGCTACATTCTAATAGCCTATTTGGATAGATTTGGCAGAAGAGTACGAATATTAAAGAACAACGTACCAGGCTCTGAATGGATAAGATCATTTTTGCAAAGACATAAAACCTTGACTGTTGCTAAAACTAGTCAGTTGCTTAATCGGTTGCCATTAAAAGCGTATGACGATGACGTGCGCCAGAGTTTCCAACAATTTTTGGAAGAAAACAGATTCAACCCAAATAATTAAGTCTTAAAACGCAGGAAAACGATACCGATAGAACCAGGTAAGAGCATTGCTCACGATCCAAATGTCGAAATGAACGTTGACGAGACACAAATGCTACCTGAACCAACTACATCAATGATCCCACCTTCCACATCGAAACTTCCAGCATATCTAGCATGAACTGATTATAGTTTATACGGAAGCTTTGAGGAAGAGGGAGAAGAACAGAAACGATGACTGAAACCAGTTATCGTATTTGTTCTTCCGTTTCATTAGGACCAGTAAAAAAGAAGGTGGGAGAATATATCGTATTTCATTATGAAGGAGAAAAATATCCAGGACAGATTTTGGAAATAAAGAAAGACAGAGCTGTTACATCCATGCAGGAGAGTCTCAAACCGTGGAAGTGGCCGATGAAGGATGACTTTCTTCAATATTCTTGGAAGGATGTAGCGGGTTCCATAAAAGAACCGAAAATGCAATCCAAAAGAGGTTTCTTTACCATCCCGGAACTTGACCATATTTAGACCTAATTTAATTTTAATTCCTATTCCCTATGTAGTACGATATATTTTTTAATATCCACCTTTTATTTTGTATAATTTTAAACCTTCAGTATTGAAAAAAAAAACATTTTTGTTGGATTTTACAATATTTAAAAAAAAAATTCTATCAAGTGTCTTATTTTTCCATAATTATACAATATTATAATCTGCATTTAGTGAACTGTGAGCCAAAACCCTTCATAAGGTGCAACAAAACTTGTAGGATAGCCTTTACTTCGCATCAATTTGGATTCTAGTACGAAAAGTGTAGAGAAAATATCATGGTGCAAAGTTGTACTTTACCCCGGGATACTTTGCACCAAAATATAAATATTAAAAAAAAATACAGGCAAAATAGATAAAAATTAAAAAATGTATCAGACATGTTACAGGTATATGTGTTATTACATTGCAATAGTTGAAACCTCAGAAAAAGTAAAAAACCTGATCTGAATAGACAATTTTTTGAAAAAATGCAGTATTTTGGTGCAATGTATACCCACTTTACGGTACCTGAAATTATTTTTTTTCCTCGAACGATGAGATTTATTTTCCATTATTTCATTAACTTGTACTCTTTCATCGTTTCTGGCGGTTTCTCCGATTTTCTTCGTTATCTTAGAATACCTACTCAATTATAATTTAAAGAATACCCTCTTCAATTATTTGCTGTAATCTTTAGCTGATATCAATCATTTTATAATTGAAGTGGTCTTATATTATTTATTTTTAAAATGCGTTTAAATAAAATCCACATTCGTCATTTACTATGTTCAAATACTTGTTCACAAATCTGGGTTTTTCTCTTTCCACTTGGGAGTTATTATTGAAAGGAATTGAAATCTCAGCAAAGATAAAGAAGAATACAGAAGTCTGGGTATTTACAGGACCTGTCATAGGCTAGTTAAGTGATCACTTTACACTTTAAACATTCACCATCCTACCCATTATTGACAACCACACTACTCAAATTCTTGGAAGTTCTATATATATGAAACAATTTAGAAACCTTGTTCATGAATCACTAGAACTTCACTAGAGACATCTATGGGTGAAATTAAATTATCTGGTCAAATTATAAGCTTAATAATAAAAATGAAAATGGTATTTTCTGGCGTTTCTCATGTGTGTGATTATAATCCAGGATTCGGATCTCACATACTAATATAAGAGTTTCTGCTTAATAAAAAGCTTCTTTACATCTCACCAATAGATGTGTCTAGTGAAGTTCTAGTGATTCATGAACAAGGTTTCTAAATTGGTTAATATATATAGAACTTCCAAGAATTTGAGTAGTGTGGTTGTCAATAATGGGTAGAATTGGTGAATGTTACACGTGTGTAAAGTGATCACTTAAACCAGCCTATGATGGTCGTCAGCCCCGTAAATGCCCAGACTTCCATATTCTTCTTCATCTTTGATGAGATGTCAAAAAATAATATGAAAATAATAATAATAGTTTGGATAATTTTTAAAGCTCCATTTTCTTAAAATACTTTCTCAAGGGCGTTTATAAAGACATGGATAATAATAATAATAATAGGATGATGATGATATTGATACACAAAAAATAAATTAATTAAAACGTCGTCAATCGGTCCTGGACCATCGAGTGGGCTGAGTCTAAAGCGGGGAACAGATGAGCCGATAAATTAAAACGCTTTCCTCTTGATCCCCATGGGCTGGAGAATGGCCAAGGTGTTGGGCAGGACGTCTCCCTTAGCGATGGTCACGCTGGAGAGCAGCTTGTTGAGCTCCTCGTCATTGTGGATGGCCAACTTCCAACTAATCTCATGACACTGTATATATAGAGCCATCTATGTTGGATTGAGAATGCTTGTTTTTGGAATAGACCCTTTCAATTGGACGTGTGTGATCCGAATCCCGGATTATTTCTACGCCCTAGGAAACGCCTGAAAACATGATATTTTATGCTGTTTATAATTTGACCAACTCCATGATATATTATCAATTTAATGATATATGAGTTCACAGCAGCCATGTTGGATTGAGAAAGTTTTTTCAATTAGCAGAGACACTTTTATTGATCACTCATATTCTTATTCATGTACCTATATTGAGATTTTTTAAAATATAAATAAATCGACATTTATTATATTTCGTTCAATCCGAACTTGTCGACCAATCGCAGTCCTGTTTCGAAAATATCTTACTCATAATGTGTGTAGTCTGGTTTACATGACCCACGCGCCATATTTTTTTCGTAACAAAATTCTAACAAATTTACTGTTTTTATTATTCAAGTATCTTCCTCTTCATCTCCGATGCAAATTATGGGAATTATGCTAATCGCTAAAGACGCCGCGGAAGTCTGTATTATTTTTGGAAAGTAATATAAGTTCAGGGATGTTTACGGTTTAATAAGCCTCAACTGCACAAAAGTGGAATTTTGCTAGTGCAAAAATTAAGGAACATATTACCTCAATATTAAGGAGCATCTTACAATTTTCAAAAGAACACACGATGTTCTCTACAACTTGAGATGCGCAAAATTTTAGAAGTTTTTTATTTTTTATTTAATATAATTACAAATTTATACAATTTCTATACATTGCTACTTTTACAATCTTATAATTCTAATTGCACTGAGCCTCTCCAAAAAAGTTCTTGTGCTTGGAGAGAGACTTTTTCTTCTTTTTTTGTTTTTAGTATCTAAATTTTAAAAAATTATAGTTTTATTAAATGTATTCATTTATTGATCCAGCAGATTGTGGTAATATATATCCATTCTTTTTAATGTGCCATGTCAGGTCTCCTCAACGTCTTCTAATACTTGATAGTTATTGTCCATGTCTTGGACAGCTCTAAACAGAGTCGCAACGGTTCTTTATTATTATTATACTTTTATTAATTGATTCACCAGTTACTTTGTGATAAAATCTTTATATTTTCAATTACAATTTCACTGGGTTAATTACACTTTTTACTAAAATCTATTGTCCCACGTATATCACTATTTTAATATTAAAACAGTTGTTTTAGACTGCGTTTGAGTTTATTAATGTAAACGTGACTTGTGTCGAAAATGCAAAACTGTATACGTTTGTCTTTTCACTTGTTGATAAGAACATCTGTAGTTCTAGAAACTGGTCGTGTTTACATCAATTAACTCAAAATTGATCTCATAGCGGTGGTAAATTTTTATATTTTAATCAGTATGCCACAATGTATATATAAATATATATATATATATATATATATATATATATATATATATATATATATATATATATATATATATATATATATATATATATATATAATATATATATATATATATATATATATATATATATATATATATATATATATATATATATATATATATATATATATACATATATATATATATATATATATATATATATGTATATATATATATATATATATATATATATATATATATATATATATATATACATATATATATATATATATATATTTATATATATATATATATATATATATAAATATATATATATACATATATATATATATATATATATATATATATATATATATATATATATATATATATATATATATATATATATTCAATTTTTATATACAACATTTTGAGTGTGTCCAAATACTTGTTCACAAAATCTGGATTATCTCCAATTACAGGAGTTATTTTCATATTATTTTTTGACATCTCATCAAAGATGAAGAAGAATATGGAAGTCTGGGCATTTACGGGGCTTACGACCGTCATAGGCTGGTTTGAGTGATCACTTTACACACGTGTAACATTCACCAATTCTACCCATTATTGACAACCACACTACTCAAATTCTTGGAAGTTCTATATATATGAACCAATTTAGAAACCTTGTTCATGAATCACTAGGACTTCACTAGAGACATCTATTGGTGAGATGTAAAGAAGTAATGTAAAGATGTAAGAATTTGAGTAGTGTGGTTGTCAATAATGGGTAGAATTGGTGAATGTTACACGTGTGTAAAGTGATCACTCAAACCAGCCTATGACGGTCGTAAGCCCCGTAAATGCCCAGACTTCCATATTCTTCTTCATCTTTGATGAGATGTCAAAAAAATAATATGAAAATAACTCCTGTAATTGGAGATAATCCAGATTTTGTGAACAAGTATTTGGACACACTCAAAATGTTGTAAATAAATTATCTGGTCAAATTATAAGCTTAATAATAAAAATGAAAATGGTATTTTCTGGCGTTTCTCATGTGTGTGATTATAATCCAGGATTCGGATCTCACATACTAATATAAGAGTTTCTGCTTAATAAAAAGCTTCTTTACATCTCACCAATAGATGTCTCTAGTGAAGTCCTAGTGATTCATGAACAAGGTTTCTAAATTGGTTCATATATATAGAACTTCCAAGAATTTGAGTAGTGTGGTTGTCAATAATGGGTAGAATTGGTGAATGTTACACGTGTGTAAAGTGATCACTCAAACCAGCCTATGACGGTCGTAAGCCCCGTAAATGCCCAGACTTCCATATTCTTCTTCATCTTTGATGAGATGTCAAAAAATAATATTTAATTTTTAGTTTATGTGTTTGACAATTTGAATCAAATTCGTTTGAAGTCCGAATATTTTTTTTAATACCGATCGCTCTTCTCAAAACTCACCCCATAGTGTTCCCATACAAACTCCCCATTGCCCTATTTAAATATGGAACTCCTACCCCACTTGACATCTGTCGACTCAAACGAAACACTCTAATCTCGAGCGCGAAGTATTACAATCGTTAAGCGTATTAAAATTCAATTTATTTTTATGTCATTTCTTTCGAAAATATCCTGTACCGTTTTCATCAAAAAGAATATTGACGCCAGTCAATTAATTTGGATCCTGAAATTCAGGACTTTGAAGATTTTTTACGTTGAAATGTGTATTTTGAAGTCGTAACGAGATACGTCAGTGAAAATTAGGCGAAGGATTTTAATGCGACTGATTTTACGGTCGAAAAAAAATTATGATATTACTTAATATTAAATTCCGTAGATTTTCACGACCATTTAAATTCTGATTATTTTATTTATTCTTTTATTTTATTTATTTATCTTGATTTAAACCGTACAGTTTTTTTTTTTTAATATTACATAATTAATTCATTAGTTTAAATGTATTCTGGGTAATGAAACATGCTGATTTTATTTGTTTTATTATACACAACTTTATTTATTTATGTATATATATATATATATATATATATATATATATATATATATATATATATGTATATATATATATATATATATATATATATATATATATATATATATATATATATATATATAATAATAAAACCCTTATCCGCACCCCAATGGTGCATAGGGCACTGTGTCATATTAACGCAGTGTTATCTTGATAGTTTACACATGAAGGAAAGGTGATCAGCCCTCCGCTTCCAAATATTACAGTGAAAAAATCACTTATATTTATTTTACCCCCTTGGGAATCGAACCCGGGACCTCCAGAACGGTAGCCGAGCGTGCTGACCATTACACTACGGAGGCGGACGTATATATATATATATATATATATATATATATATATATATATATATATATATATATATATATATATATATATATATATATATGGATACTATATGATTCTCACCTTTCCTGTGTGAGTTCTCGGCAGCGTCTATAGTTGATGTGAGTAACCTTTTTTATTTCGTAGAAACCCTTTAAATGTAGGCAAGAAACTTTCCGAATTATTTCACATACTGGATGACGCCTCAAATAATGATTTAAAATTTTTATGAAGCTTATATTTTGCCCACTTACTTCATTCACAACATTTTGGGTGTGTCAAAATCCTCGTTCACAAAAGCTTACACTTGTTGAGATGTCAAACTGTATTATTTTTTTTGATCTGTGAATGTTAGACTCTGTATAAAGCAATATCCCAAACCAGCCATAAAACATTGTGCCTTATAAAAGCCAAAAATTATTTTTTTCTGTCTGAATAATGGATTGGTGCGTGATGAAATATCCAGAAAAAGGCAAAAAAAGTTATTTTAAATTTTATTCATTTTTTTCTCCATTTTCCAAGTCATGCAAAATGTGCTCTTCAGATAGCTCATAAAACAATATCTAAATGCCTCGTAATAATTCCATAAACCAACTGAATACTTAATGATTTTATACGAAAATTATTCAATTTTATTTGGGAAATTAATATCAATATCCTGCTTTGTACATAATTAAATACTTCATCAATTCTAACCCGTTATAAAACAACCCTTGCGGTGTCGTACCGCCTTCCGTTCCGACCCTTAAATTTTAACCCTATGTCAGTAGTAAACAGTGCGTGACGTATAATGTAATACTACAATTAAAACCTCTAGAGGTCTGATAGCAAATACGGAAATTCGAAGAGGACTGATCGTCTTGAATTGAAAGTAAATTTTTGAAAATTTCCAGGATATTCATCCCTTCGTATTAATATTCCGACAAGATGATACCTATCCCTTAAAAGGACACTGAAGGACCTTAAATTAAATTGAAAAGGTATTATAGTTTCGTCAAGGGTTGTTTGAATAAGTTATGACGACGGTTTTCCCATAATATTCAATTAGATGACTGAAGTATTGTGTTTTTGATTTCATTATATTTTGTATAAAAAATAATATATATTTTTTTTTATTACAAATAGTTTAAAAATTCTGGATTAATATCAGTTTACAAAAATCATTGTTTCTTTGCTTGTATGTATGTCCTTTATAGGATTCTTTACCACTAAACAGTGAAAATTTGCAAAATTGAGTTTAAAAATAGAAGAATATATAACTCTGTACTTGAATTCTTTTTTTTAATCTCTCTTATTCGCAAATTTTAAATTGATTTAAAACAATAGTGGTATTTACCAAGTAAAATTTAATTTGAAAGTGGATAGGTATTATCACAAAGCAACTTGTCATTTAATAAAGGAAATAATAAAAATGCTAAACTGTAAAGAAATTTAAACCGGTATAAAGATTACATTTATTATAACGTTGAAATCTACGTTATAACATTATTTATAACGTAGATTTCTTGCCTAAAGAATAGATTTTTAATATTAATTTCACTTGGTAAATAC
>NW_028282830.1:0-30039 GCF_059751285.1 Brachycentrus maculatus
TCCCAACCCCAACCCCAACCCCAACCCCAACCCCAACCCCAACCCCAACCCCAACCCCAACCCCAGCCTCCACTCAGATAGCCTCGAGTCCTTGAAATATTAATTTTTATTCTGATTTGCATCCGATTGTAAATATCTTCATTTATATATTGTGAATCATTGCTATACATTTTATATTAAATTTGCTGCATAAATTCAGCTTCAAACGCATTAATTAAATTTTAATGGTAGAATGGATCATTTTTTTCTGAAGGTGATCGTGTTTGACAGGATGTGAACTTTCTTCCTGATCACATCATAAATCGATTTGGTTTCGTAAATCGCATTTTTATCGGTGGATTCATAGAAGGTGATGTATTCGATGCTGAAGCCTTGGCGCCGTGAATATGAACTCAAGGCGTTTGGGGAGTTTCCTAATTATTTTTGATAGGCTGCTTTCAAGAACTGTTGTATTGCCTGAAAACCTATGTCTTTCTATTGTTCCGCTTTATTTAAAGGCGTATAATTTAATCCCACTTTTCCATATGAAAATTAAATTTAGGGAGAAGGCTATGTGGGATCTGAGGGTTTTGTAGGTTCTGAGGGTTTTGTAGGTTCTGAGAGTTTTGTAGGTTCTGTCGGCTTTGTGGGTTCTGTTGGCTTTGTGGGTTCTGTCGGCTTTGTGGGTTCTGTCGGCTTTGTGGGTTCTGTCGGCTTTGTGGGTTCTGTCGGCTTTGTGGGTTCTGTCGGCTTTGTGGGTTCTGTGGGTTCTGTCGACTTTGTAGGTTCTGTCGGCTTTGTAGGTTCTGTCGGTTTTGTGGGTTCTGTTGGCTTTGTGGGTTCTGTCGGCTTTGTAGGTTCTGTCGGCTTTGTAGGTACTGTCGGTTTTGTGGGCTGTTTGAGACTATTAATTGGGGGTTTTTCATCGAACTGTTGGAAACCAAGGATTTCGAACAAAAATGCTGTCTACTTCGCAAATTCGGATGTTATTGCATAGTATTTTGGCTCTTTGCTTAGATAATGAATGATTGTAAACTCCGTCCCATTCGGATATGTTCGGAGAAACACATCAGCTAATTTCGCATTTGCTAAAATCGGGTAAACGTTCCGAGAGTAATCATCCAGCACCATAGCATTTTCATTGCCTTCAATTTTCACGATGACATCAATATAGCCTTATGGATTGGCAACTTTAACCTTTTCGCAATAGCCATCTTCATCGATGGAGAACCCATTCTCACACACTTCACACTCAACCCCCAAAGAGTAGGACTTGCAGTGCATTATTGTAAACAGGCAGTTGCCTTTATACAATCGCATGTCAGCTGGGCATTCGAGGCACCGGCTGGTATCAGGAGAAAGTTTCTGGCAGCATTGGCAGCTGGCTTGATGAAAAAGAAAGAACAACAGTAGTATAAGTTGGGGGAAGGTTGCTTCTCGAGTGATTTTCATATTAAATATTGTGATTCTTTGAATAAATATTCTTCCAAATCTTCCATATAATATAATCAGCAAAAATAGACAAAATCAATGCTAAAATTCAGTAGATTAGTGCAGTTGCATCGTGCACGCAGATATCGATAATTCCAGATTCATATGCAATTATTATCCGTCATATGATGTGTATAATTTAAGTTACACTTCATGTATTTTGAAAAGAATAGCCACTACGGGAAGCAGACATTTTGGGAAAAAAGATATGCGGAGTAACTCTTTAAACTAAATCAGAAATCTCAGTGAATTCGACTGGTACCAGGACTGGATCAATCTCCGGGACATCATATCCCAGTTCATTAAATACCAAAGTAAAATATTGAATGTGGGAGCCGGAAACTCTCAGCTGAGTGAATAAATGTACAAGGAAGGCTACAAGAACATTGCCAACATCGATTTCTCATAAATTGTAGTCGACGATATGCAGACCAAGTACAAAAAATAGAACTATGGCCCCACCCTCACCTGTACCCCACTTTTAACCATAGACGAATTAGCGGATGTTCGAAATCTGAAGATGTATGAAGATTAGTCCTTCGACTGCGTCATTGATAAAGGAATGCTCGACTCCATCTTGGTACGCTTGTGATTATTCAGTGTGGGGCCTACTCCAAGCAGAATTCACGGAAAATGCTCACGGAAATATCACGGGTGCTAAAGAACAAGGGTTGCTACATTTGTGTGAGTTACGGAGACCCTGACATTCGCTTCAACTACTTCGATGATAAGATATACAACTGGGCCAGACTCGCACAATGTCCGTTCAAGATATTCAAGCCCAACATCGATGAAGCGACGAAAAAGATCATATTCGACGACAAGAACAAATAGAAGAACAAAGACCATTACCATTATGTCTATATAATGGAAAAAGGCTCGTAGATGTTTCAAGTGCTCTAATCCCATATAATCAGCGCCGGAATGGTCAACACATCCGCTGTGGGCATCAAGTGATATCTCCTACCTCCATTATATCTCGTATATGAAGCAACATAAGCACAACTGCCATGCTTAAAAAAATTATACTATTTATAAACTCTAGTTTGGAGCAATTAGTATTCATTATTAATGTATTCTGCACGAGCCCATTATAATAATTCCTTATTCATCACTTTGCATAACTACGATCACTGTTTCTTCAGATGGTGGCGACAGAAGCGTTTGAATCTGACATTAAACTCTTCAATGATGCTTGTTGCGCAGGAAATTGTAAGGCGGACAAATGGCTCTTGGCTGCAGAAAAACTTGCCAGGAAAGATCATGATGTTCTCTTCTGCGTAGATCTTTTTACAGAACTCTTAGGTGTTTGGGATCTGCTATTAAAATTGATCAAAGTCGAGAATGAGAGTTCCGTACAGGGCGCCTGAAGCCTCTCCGATTTTTACATATGGCTCAGTGCCAAGTTATTCTCTGAGTCTCGCTTAGTTAGTTTTCATGATCTGCAGCCTCGACTGCCTGTGATCATGATTTTGACTGTTTTCGATTATTTCTTTTATCGAAGCTTGCATCACAGTGTGAGGCATCAAAAATATATTGAAAATCCTCTTTAATGGCTCTAAATATTTTGATTTGTTCTGCTGATTGGCGTAGAGGATAAGCCACCCCATTCTCCATCCTGGGCCGAGCCAACTTTTTGTCAAGCCCGAACATTTGAAAATAATATTTTCAGATGTTGCCAAATCTTCAAAATTCTGAACTGGCTCCGCATATGAAATTCCTTCATAGATTTAGTCTGCCAGAATGGGTAAATTCTTTTTTCTGCAGACCTCCAAAAGCTCTAATTTGTGCTCTTTAGACCAGCATGACCCCAAAGGGTTTGAGGGATCGTTAAAAATTATGAATTTAGTCTTGGCATCAATCAGACCTTAAATTTCTGCAGCATCAGCTTGCCAATTATTATCACGTTGAAGGTGATAGAACTTCAATTAGATGCCAAATGTGTTTGCGATGACAGTACTCAATGGGAACCCCGGCGAAGGAACTAAAATGTTATCTCCCTCTTAAGCAAGGAGTATAGCAGTCACATAAATAGCCGTGCTTCCTCCAGCAGTTAAGAAGATGTCATCCTTTGTAGTTTCAAACTGGGGAGCTTTGAACATTTTGGCGAGAGATTCACGTGGCTCATCGCAGCCTTGAAAATTAGTGTAGCCATCAATAGCTCCAACTTTGCTCTTGATAATATCAAGGTTAGAAGGATGGGTCCTGAATTCAAGAGAAGTGGTGGGATCCCCAATTGAAAGATCAACTTGGTCCTTCGGACGATTAGGAAAGATCGTGATATCAATTTTTTTCAGCTCATTCTCTATATAGTATCGAAGTGGGTTCTTCACGTCCTTGGCCAGCCTGTGATTCCCTTCGATTTTCCTCGACCAACCTTTATGAGTCTCTGATTCCATGATAAATTAGATAGATAATTGATAATATTAAAGCTGATGAAGATATAACCTTAAAACAGATGAAGATCATTCAGTGATCTTCCAATCCCTTGATATATAATTAAAGGACTCCTAAATAAAGAAGAAAGTACTGAAATGTTAACGAGCAGCCTTTTCTCGGCCTCCAAATCACAGGAGTCGAAGCTTGCGAAATCCATCATGATGTCGATTTCAGTTTTAATTTCAGGAATTTTCACCAGCAAGAGCAGCAAGATAAGCACGGGTATGATGTCTTACATGTTAAAAAGTTCTGCAATTGATTATTCAAATGTTTACATATTTTTCCTTGCGACTCTTCGAATATAATCGTTTTCAAGTAAGTATACATGATTTGGCAGTGCTTGATTTTCTCTCTTGGGCTCAAGGTAATTTGGACTCGTTCAAACTATCGGCACGCACGGCTATATTTCTTTTCAGTTTCCTAAATTATATGCAACCATTACAGCAGTGAGCAGTCGACTGTTTTCGTTGGCAATTTATTCCTCTTTTAAGAAACAAAGCCTCTCCCTCAGACCGATTTCTTTAAATATCTGGCATGATGAAATTTCTTCCAAAATGTGTGCTTTTTTGATGCTGAAATCTTTTTAAACTGACTCATTCCTATTCCTGTAGAGAGCTATCATGGTGGCATGAATCTTCTCGAAAACATATTTCTCCACACTGATTCTGCAATATGGCATAATTTGCTCCATTTCCTCCCTTCCGTAATTGAAGTCTTTGTATAAATTCTCAACGACTTCGTCAGTGATATGGCTGCATTATAAAAAATGTACACTGCCTTTTTCATGGGGAGCGGCAGAGCGCCATACGATACTTTTGCATCCCCGAATTCCGCATTGAAATTATTAATGGAAGCGTAAATGATGTTCCCGATTCCGTACTTCTCGTTGGAAAGTATCTTGTGGAACATGTAAACTGCGCATGATTACAGATAGAATGGGTTTGTCTGCTGTGAGGAGACCTCATTATCCTCTTCATTACTTATTTGCTTAACACTCATGAACTTTTTGCTCTTTGTTGCAAATTGCTCAATGAAATTTATGACTTATTTTCTTGATCCAACTAAGCCTCTAATTCTGCATATCCTTTTCGAATCCTTCTCCCTTGTTGTTATAGTCATTTTAATGGCTGTCACATTACCTTCGGACCACCAATTGAAGCAATCGAGGAGTTGGGCAAAACTCTTTTTGGACTGTTTGATGGCAGTCGCATTGTACTGTTCCGATTCGATCAGCTCGAAATTACTGCTTATAAGCATATATACGTATCACTGGCTGTAATCTCGAAAATGTCTGAAATTTGCCTGGTGCTCACATTGAAACCGAAAATGAATTCTGAATCTGAAGAAATTGTAGCGAATGTGCTTTCTGACTGTTCATCAGCAAAGGAGAAATGAGTACTCTGCATTTGCGGATATTTCGAGATTATTAATTTTGAATGGGTTAAATCAAATGAGTTCAAAAGGATGGCCCAAAGAAATTACAATCAAATTTAATGCAATCAGGTTAAATGCGACAAATAAATTCAAATACTTTCATGTGTTAAATTGCTAAATGGAGTTTTTGAGGATACTAATTTGAGATTTAAACCTTATTGATGATATTAATTTTTTATTTGGCAAGGAGATGGATAGGCTCATCAAACTCATAAAGGAGGAACTCTCGAATTCAGGGTTCGACGAGATATTCAAAATCGACGAAGAGAGAAAGCCTCAGGAAGAGTTGGAAAGACTATTCAAGTAAATGCTGTCCTATATGGAAGAAGAAGCCGATAAGAACCGATCCAAAAATTAAATTGAGTAATGTTTGCTTAACTCAGAGATCTCGCCACAAACAATGAATTAATTGTTTTGGAATGTCTACAGCACTTCCTCACAGTGAACCAAGGGCTCTTTGCATTTTCAAAATTGTTGTATGAGCAGGATGTTTCCCTTGAGATCTTTAAGTCTTTTCGGAAGTTTTATGACGCCATTAATTCAACTTCAAATGCACTTTATCAGTACGAGTCGCAAGATGACAAGTTCCTATAGAAAAAATAGGATTTGATTTCCCAAAATTTATCCATTTGCGAACAGATTTTCAGACACCCCTTGCAGAGTAGCCATGAAAACGTAGGTTTCCCATAATAATAGACTAAAAATGCAGATGCCCTGCTTGTGAAGGAACTGAGGGAAGAAATTGATGCTTTGAACAACATACTCCGCCAAAACGATGAAGAGTTTGCGATGGAAATCCAGAAATATAATCATACTTGCTACGAGCTGCAAGAGACTATCCGGGAGTACGAAATCCGGATGGACAAAATGAGGGACTACGAGGCCATCATCGACGACTTATCGCATAAGATGGTCAGGCTCAAATAAGAGAAATATCGTGACGACTTACTCATCGAGTAAATATTCCATAACGCAGCAACATGAGCAAAAAAATCAGGATGTTCGAGAAGTAGCGAGGAGGAACAGAAACCTACTTGAGCCCCCGTAACAGCAACAGAACTCTGGTGACCTCCCCTCGCAGCCGATTTGTGGCCAATACTTCTGTTACGAATCTGCAGTAAATGGCGAAAAGCAGCAGAATGAATAGCAAATTGGCAGCATAATTACGAATGAAATGATTGAATGAATGAGTGATTGATATTACGTTCAACATGTTAATTTATAATGATTAAGATCCAGAAAAATATGCATCTATTGAGCATCATCAACCGATATAATTGTGAAGATATTTTTTAATGTTATAGCTTACACTTATGCCTCCGCTTTTATTACTTTTATTGCTTTTATTGCTTTTATTGCTTCTGCCGCTTTTGATACTCTTGCTCTTGCTTATTTGTTGGCTGTTGTTTCGATTTCGGGAATAGAAACTGTCGACTCGGTTGGGATATAGTAAACTGCTCGACTGGGATTATGAATTTATTCCATTATCTTGATTCTGATGAAAACTGCTGCTTCCTTGATTCCGAGAATATATACTGCTTGACCTGTCTTTGCTACTCCTTCGATCAGTCTCATAGTAACTGTTTGCATGTGAATATACATGAGCATTTGCATATAACTGGGCTGATTCTCGAAGCTACCGAGCAGGCTTGCTTGTTGGAGGCCTTTACATAACGTGAATTCCTTTTCTGTTCTTGCTTTTGCTTTAAGCCAGTTCCGCAGAGGATTAGTTTCGATGAATGTAAGCCTCCCTTTTCGCTGTATCTTTGAGGCCCCAATTAAAATTAGGAGAGCTATTCACATGTAGCAACCCTTGTTTTTTGGGGGGAGGTTGTAGAGGAGGGAGCAATCTCTTCTCTGCAGCTTTAAAAAATGACGAAGATTCTCCATCTGCCTTTAGGTAAGGCTCATTACAGTTCACTGAATGTTATTTACTGTTATTACTCGGCAATCTATTGGCCAAATTATGAGGACGCGGATCTTTGAAGTTGTTGGGATGTGGATGACTAATATTTTTGAGGAGTAGTAATTGGTGACTATTACTGTTTATCATAGTTCGGTATTTAAAAGGGGATTGGGCAAGAGGCCGGACAGAAGATTGAAGGGGAGGGGCATTGCTTGGAAAGAATGACAGGACTTTGCTGACAGGGGATTCGATTATACGGGTTTCAATTGATCGAGATCTTGCTCTAAAGGTGCCCCTGGCTTAGAAAGACCCGACACCAAAGCTATCCCGCTGCTATTGGCCGTTAAATTTTGTGGGAGAAGCATATGAAATTGATTTTTATCGATTAGCTTGAGGAGAGTTAAGCTGAATTGGATTAAAAGTGATCGACATTTTATTGCTGTGGCTGACAGTGTTAGGACTCTCGACACTAGCATCGGATCTATACATAAAGTTGAGCATTGTTTTGCGAGGAATTGCAGTTTGCCGAGGATTATGTATTTGAGGATGGAGTTAAAACATTACTGGCTTTATCGGTTTGATGGTTCTATTTTGCTATTCATAAGCATTATGGTCAAGTCTTTCAAGGTTCCTCGCAGACTCTCTCTGCTCAGACGGTCGACTATTTTGTGGAGGTTCGGCATATTCATGGTCAAGATTCTGCATTTTTCTGAACATTTCTGTTACTGTATCCTTAATTCGGTCGATTTACTGAGCTGCCGTAGCTTTTTCCTCATCGAGGAGATCCACTTTCGATTCGACCTTCCTTGTTTATTGAAAGAGGAAATTGGAATTTGTACGAGGAATTATCACCTTTTCTAACTCATGCTCCTGATTGTTGGGACTATCGAAACTGCACTCTCCCTCTCCTTCCTGGTCATCCAGTTCATAGACTTTCATCCTGTTCTTGATCATAAACTTCTCAGTTGGCTGCTCGCTTTGGTTTAGATGCCGGGACTCGTTTTTAACTTTTGATACCATGCTGGTCTTCTGCTGCAAATTACCTTCACTTTGCTGTTCATTATCTTCACTTTGCTGCTCATTATCTCGACTCTGCTGCTCATTATATTACATTTTTTCTAATGATAAGGAATCATTGTAGACATTCGTTTCAGTTTGATGGTCTGCTTTCAAGTGGTCGATTCCCTTTTGGGAGTGTAGCGCCCCGATGTTCTTGCTGGTCTTTTGTAGGAGTAAGCTTCTTATGACCTAATTATCGTCGCAATAGGCACTGTTTGTTGCTAATGTATCTTCCTGCTCGTGCATGTCCTTACTAACCAGTATCGTTTTACCCATATTTTCCTCGATCCTTTGAACATACGCATGCAATTTTTCATTGCGTTCTTCGAGCTTTTTCATGCATGCAATTGCTTTCATTTTCTACTAACTGTCTTGAGAAAAGTCCTTCTGCTAGATCTGTCTATTTTCACTTTGCACATCTTGGCCATTAGAACGATTTTCCTCACGCGAAAAAATGAAATTACTGTTTTAAAATTAGCTGTTCTCCTCGCGAGCTTACTTTATGCCCTGCACTTAGCCCGGATAAGTAGAACAATTATTGATTTGCTTTATGGATTTAAAACTCAACTTGCCAATCTACTTTATGCTGATTTTGTTGCTATTGTTGTTGTTGCTGTTGTTGTCGTTGTTGTTGTCGTTGTTGGTGTTTTTGTTGATAGTGAGCTCTTAGGGTCTAGATTTGGAAGACTCGATGAATGCAAGGGGTAATGATTATTACTGAAAAGGCTCTTCTAAATTGAAATTAATCATTGATTGAATAATGGAACTATTCATGCTGGGCTGCTCCTTAACTTCGATCCTACTGATCTATTCCCGAATCTTATTCATCTACGAGTAGATGCTTTACAATTTCTGAGAATACTATTTTTTGCGCTATTTACTCAGGCTGCTTCTTTTTGCTTCTCTCATCTCATTTATGTCTTGTCTATAGCCGCCTCTTTACTTTTTGTGGAATTTGTTTGACGATGGGTTGTGCTCTGCCTTCAGTATTTATTTATTCTCTCGCAGGAAACTAAATCCGACAGATTTTTCTAAAGTGTTCTGCTTTATTATTTTTGAAAATTACAACTATTTCTCTTTTTTGTTTGGCCCTTACTCCATTTTATTTGTTGCAGGCTGTTTCTAATCAATCGAAGTTATTGTGTGCTCACCAAAATAGTTATTGCTCTGAGTTGGAGTTATTGCGCCTTGGCCATCTAATGCTCGCTGAGAGGAATTTTTTAGGTATTTTGCATCGAGCACGTTCACCATACTTTTAATAAGGGAGTTGTTATGTTGTAGGTCCTCTGAAATTTTAATAATGTCATGGAGATCTTCGTCAGCCGATCCTACAAAATTCGCTGAGTGATTTACGCACTCTGCGATTTTGTTATAGAGAAGATCTAAATCGAATGTGTCAAGGCGCAGTAATAATCCTACTTTATTGATAAATTTCCTGTAATACTCGTTCACATGCTTTCTTTTCTCGCTTCGATCGGAGGCTGAAATATCCTCAGAGTCTTGGGAAAGAGTGAATATATTGCTACGAGAACTCCCGTTGCTGAGTTCCAGCGACATTTAAATATTTATTAATCACAATCATTCAATCAAAAACTAAACTTAAATTGCGTTGCTTATAATATTTAGGCAAATATCTATTGAGCTGCGAGATCACCCAATCTACTTTACGACAGCAAGTGTCGATATCCAAAATAATTTCTGTAACTGCAGTACTTTAAATAAATGAATATACCCATCACAAAATGAAGTATCGAAAGAGAAACTCGTGATAATTTTTGGAGGCTTAATTCCTTTTCTCAAAGCATTATGATATCTTTTGGTAATTCGACGGCCAAGTGGGCATTTATCTATTTATTATTATCTATGCTTGTTCTTATTCGGTGACAATCGCCATTCTCAAGGCGAGAAAATATTCTGCTAGCCTTGGATTCTACTATTTTTCCTGTTTGAAAGTTTCTATTAGGCACATGAAGAGCCCATACTCAGACAAACAATGCGTTTCCAAGTATAATTTTTCGGCAAGCCAATAAATCTGAGTTAATTTAGCGTAGTTTTCGATTGACTCAGCAAAAAGGTCATAAATATTGAGGTCGACCATCTGTTGCAGAATAAATTCGACAGCATTGGCATATGTAAATACGTTAAAGTTGAACTCGAGCAAGGTTGCGATTTACATTTCAAGCTTCTCAAATTTGGTGTATTAAATATCGAAAACATAGGAAACCTGGCTACTGAACATCATTCGATACTCTGAGAATTTCGCAGAAATGGTCAGAATTACAGGGAGTACTTCTTTGACTTTGGGGGCATCGTATTGGGTCAGTGAGTAGTATGAGTCGCATATGTGTTGCGCAAGGGCGAGAGTTTACCGGGTTAATTTAAACCTTTAACTATATTTTTGTAGCCAAAGCATCAAGTATACTCTTTTCTGCAAATATTTACTGTTGCATTGAGAACTTATCTCTAGATGCGCATCTATTGGATGTTTTTCCTCTTCTTTTAGCTCCTCCTCTGCTCTGGTATCCGAGGCGACTGCGACCCTCCATGTCGATGTGCCAGTCGAAGTGCTGCTGCTGGATTTATCAGATTAATTTGACTTTTTGATCCCAAAGCAGCCGCCTTTACACTAACTTAAATTCTCAAGAGACTTCTGATGGTTTGGCTACATTTAATTATGGCGGTGGAACTTGTTCAAAATCGATTTGAAATGGCCGAGCTTAATTAATTTTAAAAATTGGCGATTCCGTTAAAATATATGAGAGGCTGCCCAAAGAATTCAATTAGGAACTATTATAATAATAACTATAATCATGATTAATAAAAGAGTATAATCACAATCTGATTGGGTTCGCTTTTTAGTTTCATCCAACTCTTGACCTGATTAAGGTTGTATATGATTCAGCATTATGCTCTAATTTAATCAATTGCTACACATTGAATTTGAAGGATTCAATTAAATATAGAATTCAGCCATTTGATTATAATTAATCTGCGCGCCACTTATTGCCTGTAATGCTTGATAAGTTCCTAAAAAGGCCTCCCAAAGAGACAGTCAACAATGAAATGATGATGGATGTTGAGGAAAAATAGGAAGTGCAAAATGTCCCATGGGTTGAAAAATAGTAAACTATCAGTTTAATGCAGTCGCCCACAAACTCTATCCGAGCTGAGCTATCAAACAGAAGCCGTCGCTGCTTTGAAAAACATCGCTGAAACTGGAAATGTAAAAACATCTTTATACAGGTCCCTCATTTGCTTTTTTACGGTCCTGCAGGCACTGGCAAGACTTCTGCTATTTTAGCATTAAGCAAAGAGTTGTTCGGAGTTAAGCATTATCGACTCAGGATTTTGGAGTTGAATGCCTCAGACGAAAGAGGAATTAACGTAATAAGAGAAAAGGTGAAGCAGTTTGCAGTAAAGATGGTGTCGAACCAGAGAGATAAGTAAGGGTGAGATGACATAGAAACTATATTTCGCCAAAGGTGAAGATCGTGATCCTAGATGAGGCAGACTTACTCACGAATGATGCACAGAGCGCACTCCGCAGGATAATAGAAGATAATAGTAGCACTACGCGTTTCTGCATAATCTGCAATTACATCACGAAGTACCCTCTGAATAACTCAGAATTATTGAGCCATTGGCCTCGAGATGCATTAAGTTTAGGTTCAAGTCGATCCCAGCTGAAATGCAGTATAAGAAGCTCGAGGAAATTTGCGATAAATAGCAAATATCCCTCAACAGGTCTCATCTCAATCTCTTGGTCGAAAAAGGAGATCTCAGGCAGTCCATCAACAGCCTGCAAAGCTTATCCAAACTCACCAACATTTCCGAATACATTCTGCCCATCTCGAAGCAGAAATGCACTGAAATATTCAACGCCATCCTGGACTGCACCAACATCCCAGCAGTTTACGAGTATGGCAAAAGCATCGCATATTAGGGATATGCAGCCGATGAAATCTTATGCGGGTTTCTCGAGGAAATTCAGCTGAACCCTAGAATTAAGAACCAAAAAGTGAAGGCTCTTATTCTAGAGCACCTGTCGGAATGCAACTAAAATCTATAAAATGGTGCTTCCGAGCTGCCTTTAATCGACCTATTCACCACCATTTTCTACGTGACTCGTCTACAAATGTGAAAGCCACTCCTGATAGATATACCATCAATTCAAACACTCAGCATGAATATTAAATATTAATCAAATCTGCGGGAGATTTATATTGTTATTTTTGAAGCTGTTCAGGTTCCTGAAATTTTTCCACTTAATCGGCCCTAACTAATTCGACAGTATTTATTCGAGCTTCTCGCGCGGTGCTTGCTAGAGGAGGTTTGCTTCCTGTTTATTTTAGCTCTTTCCTATTTTTCTTTTGCTCTTCACCTTATGGATTTCGCTTTGATAAACAGTATTACTGGCCAATCTTTTCCCTTGGGGCTTTTGCGGCAGATAGAGGCTCTACTTTATTGGTTTTGCCGTTGGGTGGTCTCGGGCACTTGTAGTCTTTTGCTGTTTCTGCGTGTGATATGAATATGAGAATGAGGTCGCCACACTTTTCTTCTTCGATTTGGACGAGTGCTCTTGCTAGTTGATCTGACTTAAATTTGTATAATTTGAACTGCTTCGTAGCTTCTTTCGTTTATCGTCCGTGGAATATTTAATCGAGTTTCGTTTTAGTGTGGAGTTGCGATTGCTACTCTCTTCCTTCGACTCTTCGTAACGATTGTTCAGTAGTTTTTTCGAGTTGTCGTCATTATTCTCATTGGTACTTCTAATGAGCTTGCCATCTTCAAAGATCCCTTTGCTTCTGAGCTGCTCGTGCTCCCATATTTCTCCCTCTCCTGTTTGGACTCCTTCCTTCCACTACCCCTTATAATAAGAGTGCTAGTTCCAATGCATTTCTCCGAAGCCATGCCTCGTATCGTCAACAAACTCGCCTTTAAAATAGCTTTCATTGCCCCATCGATAAATTCCTTGTCCGTTTCTCCGGTCATTCACATATTCACCTTCATATTTTTATTTGCCGAATATCCACTAACCGTAGCCGTACCGGATTCCATTTTTAAATTGACCCTTGTATGTTGCTCCATTGCTCCATTTGTAAACTCCATCCCCTTCCGGTTTTCCATTCGCATAATGGCCCTCATAGGTTTCGCCGTTGGCAAACATCTCGATTCCTCTTCCATGCTTGTACCCATTTTTAATATTGCCTTCGTAAACAGAGCTTTAAGTTTTAATTTTGCCAGAGCCCTATGGGCGGTTGAGCCTCCAAGTGCCGACATAATAATCTGCTCCGGATTCCCATCGGCCAGTCCCATGCTTCATGCCGTTGACAAAGCCTCCAATGAAAATATCTCCATTCTTCCACATGAAGACTCCGTTTTAATCTTCAGGTTTATTGTTAATGAATTTGCCAACATAGATGTCCCCTGCTATGAATTCCAATCCGTCGCCATGCTTGCAATTATTTTGGAATTACCCCTCATAGTACCTGCCTTTAGGCTGACCATAGATTAGCAGACCATAACCATGAAACATTTCATTGCATACTTCTCCAGCATATCGGGCGTTGTTGGTGCGATGCAGTGTATTTTCGGTCTAGATCGAGCTTTGGATGTTCGAATTGGGCCATTATCTCAACAAATTAGTTAGTAGTTCAGGAGCAGTCTATGAAGATTCTTCGAGTTCATAGTATCGAACCAAGAGATCTTCCTTGGCCTTGAGAAGCTACATATTTAATGTGACTTTATTCGTCTTTTAATCTTCAGCTTCGAACATTGCCTCTTTGAAGGGCAAGCCAGCAGTATATAGTTATATTTATTGTGCTGAAATGCATGCCAACATTATTAAGTACTTATTCAGCCTTATTGATGCCATCTTTTTATCCCACTGCTCAAAGGTGAAGTACAGTCTGAATTTTAGAGATACTCAAAATAAATAGCAAAATGCTTTAGACTGCTATAAAGGATTGATATCTGGCCTCTTCTCGAATGGCTAAGTATAAGTATCATGAGTATGTTGCTATAAATTTGAAATATAGATAAAATACTTTAAACTGATGGAGGAGGACTAAAATATCGAGGAGAAGCATATAACCGATATGAACAATCATCGATACCTTGCGAATATTTGCCGAAATGGGCCTCTTCCTATTACTCGCCACTATCTCACAGATGCTGGATGCACTATATCATTTGTTGCCCTCTTCTTGATACTGATCATCCTATTTGCCGTGGATTTCATCAAATACTCAGCTTTCCCGAACCTTGGGGAGATCCCCCACGATCTAATTTAAATTACCTTCATTCCGAAACTATGTCACTTTCTGCATACAAATATGGGGAATATGGCGATGGTCACAGGAGTCATCATAGCAGCAGGCCTGCTATTGTTTCTATTTGCCATGGTGCTGCCGTCAGCATTCGGATACGTGAGCATCGTCCTTTCTTTACTCTTTATGATTTGGTTTCTCTTCAATTTGGTGTTTCTAAATTGGGCCTAGGTCCATCAGAAGTTCGCCTCCTCGAACTCATCTAAGATTGTATACTAATACTCGTTCTAGTTCAATTTACTACAGATAGGGCTGTTACTGGCAGCATTGGGGGTGATCGCTGCCTATTTCTGGCTGATTTACGATCGAAGAAAGAAACTGAAAAACTTGCGGAACCTGATGGTCGTCAATAAATAAATAATCAAATCGAACATGCCCTTTTTACCACTGGTAACAATATTCGTGTTCCCGATTGTGATCTATTTAGTTCTGTGGGAGCTGATGTCGTTCATTCTCTGGCAGCTCAACCTAATGCAACACGAAATTAATATAAGGCCTAATGACAGCTACCCTATACCCATTCCAGTCATCTATGCCATTTTCTTCTTCTTTTGGCTTTGGCTCCATGGTTGGTTGATAACTTTTTCGGAATACATCATTCAGTCTTGGATCATAAACTGGTATTATCGGTCAAGCCGCGAAGAAAGCAATCGTTGGCTGCTCGATGTGTTTGTAAAAGCCTTCAGATATCACATGGGCACTATTATCTGCGCTGCGATTCTTGTCTACATCCCGAAGAACCTCATTATTGCCTCAAAGCGGAAATCGGGCCAAGATATCTCAAAGATGAATAAGCCTGGAATTCTCACGTTCTTCAATTCACTCCATCGATATTATGCAATTGAAACTGTGTTGTAATGCCAAAATTTCAGAAACGCCTGCACCTAAGTGTTTTTCCTCAGGAAAAGAATTAAGACTAAAATTCCGGAAATCTACATGCTTAGTTACTTCTTCGAAAATGTGATTAGCACACTACTCGTCCTCATTGGCGTTTATCTCATTTTCGTCATAAACTTTAAGAACTTCGACATCCATCATCGCTTTGAGCTGAAGACATCACCAATATAATTGATATTCTTCATGTTTATTGTCGGGTTCGGTCTTTTTTTCGAAGTTAGCTCCAGCATTTCGCATCTGTTTGGCCTTTTAAGTGACGTTGCTGTCATTACTTACTCGATTGACTGCGAGATCGAAAGGGTATACTACAGGAGTAATCATCCTCGCTCTGTGTCAAAGGGGCTTAATGATAAATTCCTCCTTCTCTTTAATAAGTCTGTTCAAATTAGGGAGTCTTCCGCCGAGGAATACAATGATGCAAATTGAACTGACAATCAAAGCAGCTGTTTGAGTCTTTGGCTAACTAATGATACTTTCAATAGTTTATATTTATTCGATTCTTCAGGCAGACCCTTATTGTAATGCTACTTAATGTAATTAATATCATTAATTTAGTTAATATTATTAATGTAGTTAATGTAGTTAATGTAGTTAATGCAGTTAATGTACTCTCTTCGATGCAAATCACATGTATCTAAAGAGCCTCGGACAGAGGCCTATCAATCTCGAATAAACTTGCCAAAGAACACAAATAGCTCGGAGTTGTAGAAGTGATAGGACAGTTTGTCATCGTACTGATCCCAGTTTTATTCCTGCTTATCTCTCTTCCTCCAAGCCTTCGACGCGAACTCATAGGAGTGGTTGACTTGGCTCGTGCGCAAGTGTTGCATATAATTTTGTTCGTACTGCCTTCGGTCAAATGCAAGGGGAGAGGGATAAAAACATTTGCTAATGAATTGGCAGCATACCAGGATATCCCCCATTTACAGTTAAAGCTTGATCAAAAACTCGCCAAATAGTAAGTTTATGTTGGTCTTATCTACAAACAAGCAGTTTGTGGATTTCGCTAAATTCTTCCTATACACTTCGAACATTTCTAATTAATCTTACAGCTCGTCAGCATACTCATGTGAGTGATGGCTTTCGTCTGCTTCGATTGTGATTCTCAGCAGCATGTACATGCAGCTCACCACCAACAAAGATGGGCTATAACTATAGAAGAGCTACGGGTAATAAAGACAGCTTTCCAGAATCTGTGTCAGCTGCCAAAATTTACGTGGATTTTTAGGGCACCTAAACAACAATGAACTCTAGTTGTCCGAAATCTTCATCTTGCATTTGATCTCATAATTTTCAATTGTCTTTTCGCTAAGGGTTAGAATGTGTTTATCCCAGTAAGTGGTGAACAAGTCGATCCAATATGCGTATGTCTTTTTGCAGATCTTCGTATCCAGTTCCATATATATTTGAGTTTATAGCGATAGTATTTCTTATTTTGTGATGCTGCAGTCGAATTGGCTTTAGATTATTTACAGTAACTTCAAGCCCTTTATCTCAATCAGCTTTTATCGAAGCTTTAGCAAATCCTTCTTCTTTCTTTCCATATCCTTTTTCACATTTATCTTTTCATTCGTGCCTGCGACCGTGGGTGTTTTGAGGATATTTTTGGTCTTGATTCTTTTAGGGGCGCTGCCTGCACTCTTTTCGCGATGATTGCTCTCTTGGCTGGGCCTGGCGATTAATTTGGTTGAGCTCTTGAGTTCCAAGTTCATGTTCAATTAAAGAGTCTGCCTTTCGGATATTTCTGATAGATGCCTTATGAATATTTGTGCCAACTCGATCCTTTCAAGTTTTAAAGTCAGCAGTAAGCATGTGATCGCAACCAATTTCACACTCTTTTATCTTACAGTGTCATTTAAATGTGTTGAATCGCGTCTAAAGCATTTTTATTGCTTTTAATTTTTGTGAAAGGCCAAATTAGGCGGGATTTTTTTCAGAAATGTCTCACTTTCTCTCGTGAACATTGCGGCGTAGTATGTATCCATTAACAGTACTGATAATGCATATATTTGTTCTTGGTAAGCCATCGCTCCCGAGATCATGCTGATCATATTTACAGCCTTTGCCCTCTCATGATACGTAAAGGCCATCGGAGCCATCTCCTAACATTAAACTTATAATGGAGTGTCTCTCTCACTACTGATTATCTTTTGGCGCATAGCCACTTCCTTCTGATGCTCGTTCTCGATCACCTGGCAAAAAGTAGCCAAATTGTTATTGAACAGCTTCTTTTCATGTTCAAGCTATTTTTTTAAGTGGTTCGCCTCAATGTCTTCTTTCCGCGTATATACTTAATTTTAATTTTAGTTAGTAAAGGGAATTGTCATTTCTCCGCCATATATCAAAAGCTGCTCCTGCTGGTGGATATTCAAATCTGCTAGGCTCAGCCTATTTTGTGATTGTCTCTCACTTATATAGTTTGTGGATTGAGAGGGTAGTTATTTTCCTGAATCTTCAGATTCTCGGCATTTTCTCAGAGGATGAATTCCTGTTTCGATGCTCTTCTTGGAGTTGCTTTTCTTTACTGTGCCTTTTTTCTTGCTGTTGCTGGCAGATCGAAGCGATTGCTTTTTGTTCGAGATATTGTTTTTGGGCTTGCTAGGGTGTTCTTCATTATTTTTGGTTTTCGGACAATTTTTCTTCTTCTTCTTACTAAATTTGGGGTTTTTCGAATAAGAGAGGTACTCAGAAGATACTTGATTTGAATAATTATAGTTTGCCTATTTCGGCTTCTCTTGTTTGGAACTTGCCAGCGTTTAAACAAGCTTTCCATCGAAGCCAATTACTCCTTTTGCTGATTAGAATTTCATTCTGTGAGGCGACGATTATTTTTTGTGAGATTTGCACATATTCTTTACTTTCAGAGACTTCTGCATTTCATTGGAGACATTGCTCCGATGTGAATTCGGATTATTGTATTCAAAACGAATGGCTTGCTCATTTTTAGCTTTGGGGGCTTTCAAATAGTATTAATGATTTTACTTGGGGTGATAATTCCGAGCATTGTCACAGGATTTTTGCTTTTTATGCTTTTTTTGAGAAATCGATTATTTTTGTAGCTTTTCTTGGCTCAAAGAATGCTCTGAACTGTTGCTGGATACGGCATCTTTCTTTTTTGTCCCCTGGACTTTATAATTTCTTTTGGCTTGAATTTTGAAAGATCTTTTCGGGGCTTTTTGATCACCACACGGTTCGATTGACCCAAATTTATACATTTCAGAGGCGTCATTGAATGTAGGAACCATAGAGCTGCTGAGTTGAAATGGCAGTTCCTCCATTTAAGGCTAATATTGTTTATTATTTTTGACTAGATTAGGAGCCAACTACCATCATTAATAAGATGTTTTTCGCGAACATTTTCAAAGGGTCCTCTGAATTAACTTCGAATAAAATGATCGCTTTTTTGCTCAGGTTTATTCTTATTCATCGATATATGCTTTGCGAGTGCTCGTCACAATCTAATCCGATTAATATTATTGCAATATATTTAATTCAAATATGCGCATTTAATTATATAGCATGAATTTTGCAATTAATTTCTATATAAATGTGTGTAAATGTGTTTAACTAATTCGAATACTTCCCTGATTTCATAATTCACTTTTCCTGGAGACATAATCTTGCAATTTACAGAATCGGTTATCGTAAACTTTTTAGATTGGCCATATTAACCCACGATGATTTTGTCTGGAATAACTTGGGCTGGCATCGGAAATGAGATGACGCAACATTTAAAAGTTCGGCTTTTCTTGAGCTCGTAACTAATTATAATCTAATTCAATATTCGAAATGGATAGGAAAATGTGCAAGAATGGGCACATTAGCAACGAGGACTTCGACTCTGAGGAGATATCTAGCATAGGGGCTCTGTGTTTCGACTAATAATGTGCAGTTTCCAGCTTACACCCTCTGGTGATATGCTCAAGGTGTATAACTGATGGCGTGGGGGAAAAGTTTCGGGAGAATAAACATCACAAACATCATAATTGCGTCATTACATTTGACAATATCTTGAAGGAGCTGGCCAAAATGATAATAAAGCCTCAACAAGCGGCGAAGGATTATCTGCACCGGGCTGCAAATGCACTCACTAAATTCCAAGCCATTTCCTAAATAAAATAAAAGATAGCGGCGGTTGAGGCTGAACTTTAGTCTGAAATTTTACATTTCCTTGATGAAACTGAGCAGCTTCTGAATTAATGCACATAGATAAAAAAAAGCATATCAAAGCTCAGCGAATCAATCGTATATGTGAGCAGTTATGAGGAGCTCGATTCAATTGCCCTCACAATATCCAACGACCTTAAACTAAATCCCACATATACATAATCAACAGCAACTGCAAGCCTCTCAATCACTTGCTCTGACTCTCTTAAAATGAAATAAAATACAACTCCGAAACTCTTGCATAGGCGTCTGCTGAATAATAACAAGACAGAAAGCTTACATAAATGGGAGCAGACTTTAAAAAACATGAACGAATGCTATGAAATGTACCGCGACTATTCAATCAAAATAGTCGAAATATTTACGGTCGAGTCATCTGATGAAGAGGATGACTTTCAAAGTAACTTAATTGCATCGGCCAAACTATTCGAAAACCTGAAAAATAAAGTGAAAAAGGATATGATGGGTATTTTATCACTACGTAATTTTGATCGAAATTCTTCGCATAAGAAATTCTCGAATTCTCCCAATGACTCCATGTCGAACCTGACAGAATCCAATCGCTAATTGAATAAATATAGAAATATGAACATTTCCAAGCAAGCCTAGTTTTCCTATTCGAAAAAATCAATTGATTTAAGTCTGAGCTTGAATAGCTAGCATAGGCCATTTGCACGCACAAAATCAAGATCAAAATCTAAAGTAAAGTTTAGCAGAAGCCAAAATTGTGATCCTGGGCTGATCACTCCCGGCAAAGAAATCACAAGGCTAAAACGGGCATTAAAAGTGCGATAACAAGCCTTAAATTTGTAAATAATCCCAACTTAACAGATTGAAGAAGAATTGACGCGGAATTGTTAAAAAACGAATAGACTAGCAAAGAAGCGATAAAAGAAGATAATGTTCTAAAAGATATTAGATATCTACGGGCAAAAGAACCTTGGCTACGAGCAGAATAAGTCCATGACCATCCAAGAAGAAGTGAAGTTTATTCGGGATTGATGATGTCATTTATTTTTGAGCAAATGCGTTTGAATTTATATTAAAGAATAAACATTAAATGTCAAAACCCTATAAAATATTTGCCAATCAAAGAGGGCCCTAAACCCTTCAAGGAAGAAATGCACAGTTCATTATGCCGATGCAAAAAAAGCCAGAATCGCTCACTGAAATCCCTGCTGAGAGATACGAGACCTCGCCGTTTTCAGGCTATAACGCCTCGATGGTTAATGAAAATTACCTTGCCCATTCGTAAATTCTCAATTATCGTAGGCAAGTCAGTGACTCATCTCAGAGCCAAGAGCTCATGAAAAGAATGATACGTGAGGAAGTCTAAAAGCAGAACAACAACAATCGCAATCGAAACGAAATACATATTATTCGAACCGAAATACGCACAATCAAATAGTTCGTGCAGGAAATAGGATAGAAATCAGAAAAAAACTTGGGGGAGTTTCAATAAACCAGAAGTGAGCTGTACGATGTAATGACCAAACTGATCGAAGACTATAAAATCGAATCGGCCAAGAACCTCAGGGAAGTTGTCAAGAAGATTAATGAAAATGTCCGCAAGGAGTGTATTGGGCAGCTGAGGACTTAGTATGTGCCTATTGGATTTATCGAAGATGCTGAAAAGCAATTTAGCGAACTCGAAGATAGAATCGCTCTCGTTGAATCGAAGGGAGACGACAATAAAAGCAAAGCTTCTGAAAATCCGATCGTGCTCGCCGAGACTATCGATCTCAGATTGAAAAAAACATAGAGATAAATAGAAACGATAAGGAAACAGAATGCTGAGTTCATGGCTTCAGTTAAACAGTTAGAACCAGCGTTAGAGTCAATTTAGAGCCTGAAGAAGAGATTTGAAGAGCTTGAATAAACGAGAATCGATTAGTCTTCCTTGCTGCAAAGGCAGAAACTGGAAAATGAGAGCATTGCAAAAGAAGTGAAAAGAATGTAATCAAGTATTGATGAACTGAAGAAATAGAATCATGAACTGTCTGATAAAATCAAGCGGCTATCCTAGACTTTCCTTGACTACGGAAACTTGTCCGAGTTTCCAAAAAGAATGAGTGCAGGGGTCTTTGAGCATCAAAAGAGCAGTGAAAGCAAATAAGAAGGGCCCTCGGTTCGGGTGAACATGAATCAAATAATTGATTAAAGATCAGTAGAGGATTCACATAAGAAGGAGCATTCCAATCTCTTCATATCTCCCTCGCAACTCAGCGCAGAGTCAATAAAAGAGGATAAATCTCAGCCTGCAAACCCGCGTAGTAAAGTTTCATTTTTCTACGGCTCAACCGAAAAAGACAAAACCGACCAAGGAAGTGCTGAGAAGGAAAGAGAGCAATAGAAACTGCAATTGAACACAAAGTAGCGGCCAAAATAAACTGCCTAAAACTTCTAGTATCGAATTGACAAAGATAACCACCTGCTTGATTAGAATAATAGTTACATAATGGATGGAGATGGAAAGATACTTATTCTCACAAACGAACAAGTTGATTTACTAAGGAGCTCAAGGCTCGTCAAACTGCAAGAGTGATTGTGCTTGGTTCTCAATTACATTTATAATTATGTGAATTGATTGGACTAACTGATACTTTAAGAGTGAAGAATAATTTAAAGAGAATTGTATAGTATAAAATAATAGTATTTCAGTAAAATCAGGTTTGCCACTATTTCATGTTTTAAAAATGTTCAGTTCTAATTCCCCTTATTTGAAACTAATCGTACTTTAAGGGGTTTTTCTCAAATAGCTATTTCGTAACAGCGTCCCAAAACATTTGTTCTTTCCACTTTGGATTATTCGCCAATGGGCAGACATCTAAATTCGTGGCCGTATTAGATGCATCGATTTGCTGTTCATACATGCAGACTTCTTTCAATATGTTGCGAATATGCTCATAGTTCTATTTCTTGTAGTTGAGCAATTGCTGGCCAGTGAAACCCAGCTACTTTTCTAATACACTCCACATTATCTTCTGAATGGTCTTAGTATCGTAAGTATACTGGATTTAGACTCTTTTTAGCTATTTCAAGAGCAGCTTTGATTGTTCGCTTTGCTCGACCAACATCTACTCGCTCTTGATTGTTTGGAACATTTGCTCTTTGTTCAGTTCGTGATTGTAACGCATAAAAATCACATCCTTGTAATACTCCTCGTTTATATTCTTCCGAAAGAACTATTCAGATAACAAATGGTCATTGATTCTTCCTGACAGATTATCGCGGATGTATTGTTTTATTCTCCTCATAATGTAGGGTTTAGGGTCGAAAAATTTTGAAACTTTTTTTTTGCTCTGCACGCATTTCTGTTTCGAACGCGAACTTCCTTTGATCCTCTTTCTTGGAGCCGGCTCACTATCAATCTATTAATCCAAGGGCATAAACTCTGATCTTTCATCAGATTACGAGTAACTACTTCGATTAAAAGTTTTTGTTTCTTTCGGAGTCACATTTCGGTTTATATTTTTTTCAAGCTATTTTTCCCAGCTCTAATTGCCTGATTGCTCATCCATATGACAGTAGCTTTTCTCGATATGGTCATTGGCGGTTTTTCGGGATTGTAAGACATAATCGGGCTTCGGGAATTATTTATCATCATGAGAGTTTTGGCAGGGCTAAGGCACAGGCTGAAATTAGAGGCTTTTGGTCATTTCAGCTTCTTACTGATTGATTTTTTATATTATTTGCAAAAAGGTCTCCAACAGAGGCATTTACTTTGTTAATCTTTTATAGCTTTTAATATAAATTGGCCCATTTAAAAGCTACTAAGCTGACTAAGCACCCGGGAATTGTCAGAATTAAAAAATATTAAGCAAACTGCCCTTATTTCATTATTTTATCGGCTGGACCTCATTTTTAAGAAAGTTGTGCAATAACTTTTAACGGCACGCCTGAAGTACTCTGACCTGAATATAAAAGAATTAATTGCAAACGTGTAAAGTATACAATAATAATGTGCTACCTTTAGGACTTATTAGCAGTAAATGAGTAGGTGGATTTATTGATTGGAAATTATAAACATTCTTCCATTTATCGATCATATGACTAATTTGCATCGCCTGGCCTCGATCAGCCAAATTAGGCCTACATCGGAGCCTGAACTCGAGTATGAAACTAAGTTCAAGTAGCTCAATAACATTATCGACAAATGCGAAGATAATCTCTCCCACAAGTATAGTAAGATGTAGGAATTTCTAATTGAGTACCTGCAGTCACAGGCTGAGCAGCTCAAAGTCACTATTGCTGACCTCCGAAAGAAGACCAGCCACGAAGAGCTCCAAACCCAGATCATGAATCGGAAACAAGAAATGGAGAAGAATAGAATTTAGCTCGAAATCAAGTGGAGGGAAGTCACTGACAAATTCAAAAAAATGTAAAAGTAGGAGAAATAAATCAATAACTGGAATCGCGAGGCCGAGTTCGATGTCCGCAACCTTAAATAAAAAATATAGTAGCTCAAGGTCGCCAATGTGGCACTCACGGACAGTGTGAATCAGTTGAAGTAAAGGAAAATGTGCGGGCTGTTCGTCACTGACAGCGACAGCAAGTATGTCTCTCCTTACACCTATCAAGTTCGCAGCCGAAAGTAGAACGGCTAACTCACATTGGCAAATCAAATATAAAGAAACAACTCAACAAAGTCTACAAACAATTTAGGAATGTCTGAAAACCTCTATGCATTCCTGCAGAACAAAGACATCAAAAGGAAACTCTTTTATATTCTCAAAGATTGATTACTTTTTATAACATTATCTTAACGCATAACAACAATTATGATATCCAATGACAAATAAGTATTCAGGTGCAAGACCTGTCGGCACCCTCTGTTCAAATAGTATGTCCATGGGAATGATGACTGTACGTCCTATTTCATTGATAAACCAGACTGGATTAATGTGGACGACCTTGACAATTAACTGAAGTTCAAATGTCCCAAATGCAGCACGAAAATCGGAGAAGTTATCTTCTCGGGGAAGAAGTGCTCCTGCAGTAAATGGATAACACCTGCTTATCAAGTGCATAAGGGTAAAGTTGATCGAATGAGACACCAGTTGGGCTGATCTTCTTGTTTTCATGCTTATACAGGCTTATACAGGCTTATACGTTGCGTAAATATCCCTCAAGGCATAATTGATGTTTATCTTATGTATATCCCCCATAAGGCAACATCATAGCAATGTAGAGCTGCTCTGAAACGGCAGAAGAAGAATTACAGGCCACCTAATTAATTGTCAACCTAATATAATACAATGTAATAAATATAGTGCCATGATGCAGCCTGCTATAATTGATAGGCACATGAACCATAATTCCATTTTATATTGACCAAATGATTGTAAAATGATTGTTAAATACTCTGCTGAGTATCGATACCTAAATAAAATATAAATGAATCAGGCAAAGGGAGCACGCAAAAACTCTTATGAAAATATCTGTGAGAAATACTTGGAAGATATCTCTTCTAATCGATTTCGGAACGCATATTACATTTCTGTGCGCACTTCGATCAGTTTTGAAGTCTGATCTGACTAATCAACATTGAAAGAACTCTCGGGGTCAATTATTATTTCGCTGTCTGAAACCAAATCTATCGATGAGTCGAATTTAGTTATCTTCTCACATTTCTGAGCCTTCTTTCCAGAAGCAGAGTCTTCTTACTCTGATTATTATTCGTTGAACTGCAGAGCTTTTTTATTATGGGTGATATTTCGCACCGAGCATTCTTCCGAGAGCAGTTGCCGACTTTAGTTATCTTCGTTCTCTAACACCACATATTCTTTCTCGCTAATGGAATGCGTGTGATTCTGTATGGAGTAGTATTCAAGAGGATTTATTCTTTTAATTGGCCTCATGTAGGGCTCGATTGATTATTTGTTTTTGCTATTCTTTTTGTTTATCATCGATTTTGCGGACTTGGATGGGAACTTTGAGGGGAACTTGGGCATCATCATAACAGTTTTACCGTATCGAAGCTTTTCTAGGCATTGCTCATCGAAGGGTTCGAATGTGATGGGATGGACCCTTCCTTCGCAGATTTATGGCGCCATCTATGCTGATAGTTTCTTACCCAAGAAGTCCCACTCGGGGCTATTCTAGTCAATTGGCAGTTTCAATGCATATTAGAGGGCTGCCAGATCTAGCACTTCTTCCGCCCACGATTTCGGGAAGTCATTGGCCAGTTATTTGAGGGAAATTTGTCTAAGCTTTCGTGGGTTCAGTTAGTTGACAGACACGCATATTCTCCGGCGAGGGCAATATACCCTTTGAAATCGAAAAGTCAAGAACGCCATCATGACATTCTCTTCATAATGCTCCGGTATTTGTTTTGAACTCGAGAGTTCAGCAATGGCGTTCTTGACAGTATGGTGCTTAGAAATAAGTTTCTGTGAATTTTTTAAGCCGACTCCCTTAATTTGGTTCAGGTAGTCACAGCCTGCCATGATGCAGGAATATAAGAACATGCTGTGAGTGAACATATCAAACCCTGCCTTGCTGTTATCTCTGATATCTTCTAAGCATATTTATTCTGCCAGATAAGAAGTAAAATCCAGTTTGTAGAGGATCCGCTTTGCTCCGAACGCTAACAAATCACTATCCTCAGTGATTATGAAATCCACAATTCCCTATCGGCTCAAGTAAGCCAGTTGCGAATCTGCTTCATAAGGAGCTACTATGAAAGGTATGTTTCGTTCTCTAAGCTATTTGATCAGCAGATTTGCAATGTCTGGGCTAACATCGATTGAGTCAATCATCTTCTTGAACCCCTGCTCGGCTTATCCTGCTTCAATAAGCTGCTTTCCTTTATTAAAGTTATCTTCGCGCCGCCTATATAAAAGGATTTTTACTTTCTACGCTCTTACTATTCATTAGCTTTGCGAGGATGCGGGCTTCCATCAAAGACCATGATGACTTTTATGCCCGCACTGCTTAGCTTATCAATTCTGCGGAGGCAGTCCGTTACATATTTCATAGAATCTTTGCCATTTATAATTTCGCGGCCACCGGTGCTCTTGATTATTTTATGAAGCCTAGATAATCGGAGTGCTTACCAAGCGTAGGTGTCGACTGCCGCAGTCTGCCCCTTATAATCATAGACATTCTTTTATTTCATGCAAACCTTTAGGTTTTTGAGCAACCCCTCGATTCCCATCACTGAATTATTTCAATTCGATGTATTAATTATTTAAAATAGCTTGGCGGCCAAACAAATGGCCGTTAATCCGCTTAAATTGGAAGCCATCTCAGCAATAGAATCGTTTGATTAAATTAGAGACATATATAAAAATGAGATCATCTGGCCCGCATTGACTTTTTTATCATTATTTCCTACATGCTACCCCTGAGATGGTCTGATTTACTCAGTTTGGCTAACAATAAGTTCGCTGGCTGGCGCACACTCTTCTTTCTTTCGTAGATAACTTCCACCCCCAAGCTCTCTATCTTCTTGGCTTCTGATGTTTTCTATTCGATCTTAATAACTTTCGTTTGGTTCTTGGCAAAATTAAGTGGTGCATTCTTCAGCTCTTCCTCAATTCTTTATTGTTTCAGTTTTTGCTTCAGTGACTTATAAATATCCGATTTCATTTTCTTCAATTTGTGCTATCTTTGTTCTTTCTTTTTCAGTATGCTGCTTTGGGGAAGTGCGCCGATAATCTTTTATTTTTTGGCTTGTTTAAGAGTTGGCTTCTTTATCGAAATTTCTTAAGGCTCTTAGGAATCGCTTTATTCGAAGTCACTCATCAACAATCAATTATTATAATTATCGATGCCCGATTATAATGCACCATGGAAGTGATTTAACCCAAAATAATTTAATATGAACTGTTTTGGATTTATTGAAACTATTTAATCCCAATTGCTGCCTCTGAATGCTGAAGCAGTGTGCCAAACAGTGGATAACTGAAATATAGATTTCTATTAATGGATTATGTCGATACAATTTGGGGTAGGATAATATATTTTCATTGATGTCATAGAATTCTTCATCCTCCCTTTTTCATATTCAGAAAAGGATGATCTAGTAGATCTTCTAAATTCTTTCTTTCCTTGGGGTTTTTCTCGAGCAAGGACTACAGGAAGTCGATAGTATCTGCGTGCATCCACTTCGGAAATGTAATATCCTTTTCTATTATCTGGCATAGATTCTTTTAGGACCGGATTTTGAAAGGAATGCTGCCAGTCATCATTTCGAACCCAATTATCCCTAGTGCCCACAAGTCCACTTTCTAGTCGTAGAGCTGTCCGCTCAGCAACTACGGTGAGACATAGAGCGGAGTGCCACAGAAGGTTTATCTCATGGAGCCCGTCAGCCAGGTCGACCACCCAAAATCACAAATTTTTGGCATCCCATAGCAAAATACGATGTTCTCCGGCTTCAAATCACGATGGATAATCTGGTAATGGTGCATTTCCGACAGGGCTTAACACGTCTGTTTGAGGATGGAGCTTCCTTCTTCCTCTGACAACTTGATCTTGGCCTGCACCAGGGCGTATAAGTTTCCCTCAGGGCAAGCCTCTAAAACGAAGTAGACATAGAGTCGGTCATGGAATATCGTATAGAGCTTGACAATATGGGAATGGTCGAGGAAGCTTTGGATTTTAATTTCTTTGATGAGTTGGTCAGTGAGGTTTTCATCCCTGATTAATGATTTCTTAATCATTTTGATTGAGAACAGCATGCGAGTCTTCTTGTGAAGCGCGAGCTTAACGCAACCGAATTTGCCACGTCCTAACTACTTTATGAACTAGAATTCAGTAACTTTAAGCGTAGAGTTGGAGAACTTCATGTTTTGGCTATTGACTGATGACAAAGTGGAAACTGTTTCTTTCAGCTCTTTTTCATGGTCCCTCTCAGCCATGCTCGCCTTTGATTCATTATCCTGCAGGCAAATATTCTTCTATTTTTTGTTATTTCCCATGCTATCTCCCTATTTTTTGGATTTCATAAATTGAAACTCACTTGGCTGCATCATCGGCTCAGAAAACCTTGGCGATTTGACTAGCTTAGGTTTTTGGGTGGGACTGCTTATATTTTGAGTGCCGATATGGTTGGATAGCATTTCCTCAATCATATTCAGAGAGTCCTTTTTATCTTTCATGGACTGTTTCTTGGCGTTGGGGTACTACTTTTTACTAAACATCCTTTGAAATTGGGTTTCGTGGTAGATTTGAGTAGTAGATGTACATTTTTTAATAAATCGCTGTTGTTCTATACTAGAGCTGGGGCTGAAGAACGCGAGATGATGCCTAACTTACTCGTGCTTGATCTTCAAGGTGCTGCTACTATAGTCAGGCGTTTATATTTCTGAGAGTCGGCATTATCGCTTGGCTTCAATGTTCTGCTGATGTTACTCCTTTAATTTAGCGACGCTGCTGAGAATGCCATCAATGTCAATGGCACAGTTTGGCTCTGATCCTCTCGCCAGCCTTGGTAGATTTCTAGAGTTTGTGCTAGTATTTTTGGAGTAGTATGCCAATCTCTTGCCTTCCATTTGATTCTGCGGGTGAGCTTTATTATTATTGCCAAAGCTATAATTTGGCATTCACTATAAATTACGAATTTATTTCGCTCGAGCAATGCGACTTCTTCCTGCGGCAGTCAGACCCAACGTAAGCTTTAAAAGGCATTTATCTGACGGTAGATAAATAATTATTTATGTCGCTTAAAAGAAACCAAATTGATGAAATTCGCATAGTCTAATTTCGCACAGTTGAACTTCGCATTAAAAAAATACATTATTCACAGATAAGCTGCAATCCTGAGAAACGGCGAGGATAAATGAGCTTCAACTCCGCAATAACCCATCCAATCGATGCAATGATAGATATATAGAGAAATATATATTGAAGCAACTAATTCTGAAAAGATTCAAAGTATAGAAATAAAACTAAATTGCATCATTTAATTTTTACTCTTTTAAGAGTATGTGTGAAGCATGTCGAAATTTATGAGAAAATGTGAGGAAAACTCTATTATGAATAAAATGAACACTCTTAATATTATTTTAATAGAATGCCCAATTTATTAAATGTGAGTATAAAGTTGCAATTCTGCAATTAGGACTTTTCCTTGTTCAGCTATGCCTTATTAATAATTTTGTATGAGCTGAAACGGGTAATAACACTAAATATTGATAAAAAAATTATGGGTGAAACTTCATTGATGCCCACATAAATTATCGATTAATAATAATATAATTTGAAATCTCAAAGGTTAATCAAATATAAAAATAAGTCTGGAGAATAAAGGGGTTGGGGTTGGGGTTGGGGTTGGGGTTGGGGTTGGGGTTGGGGTTGGGGTTGGGGTTGGGGTTGGGGTTGGGGTTGGGA